>NW_010393602.1:18299-30012 GCF_000710305.1 Buceros rhinoceros silvestris | reverse complement strand
AGAAATACTAATAATTATAATTAATTATTCATTTTTATTTTAGGAAACAGGTTTTGTCTGTTTTCTTAAATAGATTTATATGCTGTAACTAAATATTGAGTCTGTATTCATGTGTGAGTTCATATGCAAGTATACATATTTTTCAACAGCAACTTTTGAAATGATTGGACAGATTCTGAGAGGTAGATACCTCTAAGACAGCAAGTTTCCGCAAGCTTTGTGAAAATAGGTAACTGATTAGAGGAAAAAATTTTTTTCTGTAGAAAAGTTAACTACTCTTAGCTTGATTTGAAAGAACCTAAATGGGAAAAGAAGACGCTGAAAGTCATGGAAATGATCATGCAACAAGCTTTTTGTCTTTTTATTATTATTATTTTTGGGTTTAGTTTTTTCTCTTGTAGAAAGGAAGTAAGGAGCACAGGGGAGAACACGTAATACATTTATTCCCATGGTCATAAATGTGCACTAACAGTATCAAGGAACCATGAAAGGGTATTAATACCTTAGGGAGAAGCGGTTTCTATACTGTTGTTCCTCTTAAAGAATTTTAACATATACTTCTAAATGTTATGTATCTGCTTTGGTTTATACAGTCTAAATAAAACTGTTTGTTCAATGCCTTGGATGTGTGCACTGGCCTCTTCAAAAAAAAAGCCTCTGTTCCTTTTCCCTAAAGCATTAACAAACTTAGAAAAAGAAATGATTCATGCCAACATAACAAAATTACATTGAATCACTCCTATAAAATCCCAAGGTATGGAAATATATTTGCTTGTCTTCAGAAGTTTTCCACAAAAGAATTACTGTGTTGTTTGTAAAGTTCTGCTGTGACAGCCTGGATATCTTAGTTGTGTGTACAAGGTAAGGTATGTATAATCTCAATTTAGGGAGGCAGAAGAGGTGTATCTCAGGAAGTTGTTGATGGATTGGCAGCCAGTGATTGGTTCTGTGGAAAGAAATTCAGACAAAAAACTTACCCAAGTAAAAGAGGTGACACAAGAGTTCTGTGCTCTAGAGATTTTCACACAATGAAAAGATTTCTGAGGCTTCATGCTTTGGAAAAACTTGTGCAGCTGTGAAGGAGGATCCTACAGGATTTTGTGTGAGAGCTGATGTGATCAGAATCTACTCACTGGACCTGCATTTTTAAATCAGACCTATAATTAACTATACTTTCAATTCAAAATACTAGAAACTAAATAGGTCGAAGAAGAATAGCAGACACATTCTAGGGGAGATTCACATAAACTGATTTATATTTGAAGGAATGTATTTTAATGAAGATGTTGGTTTAATTAACAGAATAGCACTTTCCACTTCATCAAGAAGTTTTCTGGTGGCATGAGAACTTGCATATGCCCATAAGGCTGGTTGAGTATGTGGTCCTCTCCTGCTAGGAAACTTATCTGCTTTTCAGAAAGATAAAGTGGTTCTTTGCGCATAACTGAATTACCTTCCTAGGGTGCTCCTTTTTACCTTCTGTCACAGCCTCTTTGTCTGGAAAAAAGAACCTGAAATATTTTTAACATTGAGGATTTTGAAAATTGATCTCAGCGGATCATGTGCGAAAGAAGAGGAAGATGCCCTCTTTGAAGGTCACAGAAAGGATATTTGTATCTTTAGCTTTGTCATAATCAAATAGATTTGAAAAAAAGTCCTATGCAGGAGTGAAAAAAAAAAGCAACAAAAAATTACTTGTCCATTAAAATAACACTCCATATTATCAGAGCTTTGTCTCCTTTGTCAAAGGAAAATGCTTCTGTTGATGTACAGTACGTATTAGTTCTCTGGTGAGCTTCCCCTAGCTTCATAGTGTACTACTGCCTGATTTCAGTGATGCAAATTATGGAGTGTTTAGGTCACAAATCCTTCAGTAACTTTTCTGACGGCAAGAACAAGTGATACACTTTCCACCACCCTGTCATCATCTTGTTCATTTTGCTCAGTCTCCAGCAGAATTTTAAGCCTAATCTAAGGACTCGGATTCTCTTGGGCATGGAGGATATGGCAGAAGCATTATGGATCATACTGTTTAAAAATGAATCAAAGATCTAAAATTTGGAGGTAAAACTTTGAATCAAACTTGAATTCAGTACTGACATTTCAGTAGGTTAGGAGGATATCAAGAATGGCCTGAAAAGCAGAGAGAGGAATCATACTTGACCAAAGTTAATAAATGGATCCACAAAGAGGATAAAAAGAAATAGGTAACAAAATTCTGGGGTCCATTTAGCAGCATTCTGGCGTAGCAGGTGTTGGGTAATGTTGCTTTTAAAAATAGCAGATGTTGAAGTAACTAAGATGTGAGAAGAAACCCAGACAAGATATTTAACTTTATAGACCAAGAGAAAGTACTTTAGTTTACAGATGGATAAATAATTGTAATTCTTATGACAATTAAACAGAAACTGAATAGGAAGACCTGGAGTGGCACTTGAGTTGAATTTAAACTAAGGCTACAGCAGAAAGATGGCTTTCTCCATCATAATCAAGAAATGGTGTAATGAAGAACACTTTGAAGAAGAAAAGGAAGGACAATTATATTTTAACCAAGCTGAATTTCAGCTACTAACTAAATGTAGACATGGAAGTGTCAGACAAGTGAAAAAAATTTCACCACCAACTGATTCTACCACTGTTATTTCTCTCTGGAAATGTACATTACCATAGAATCATTTAGGTTGGATAAGACCTTTAAGATGATCGAGTTCAACCATTAACTTAGCACTGCCAAGTCCACCACTTAACCAGGGATGGTGATTCAACCACTTCCCTAGGAAGACTGTTCCCACGCTTTAAAACCTTTTCGGTGAAGAATTTTTTTCTCAACGTCCAATCTAAACCTCCCCTGGCGCAACTTGAGGCCATTTCATCTTGTCCTATCACTTGTTACATGGGAGAAAAGACCAACTTCCACCTCGCTACAACCTCCGTTCAGGTAGTTGTAGAGAGCAATATGGTCTCCCCTCAGCCTCCTTTTCTCCAGGCTAAACAACCCCAGTTCCCTCAGCTGCTCCTCACAGGACTTCTTCTCTAGACCCTTCACCGGCTTCATTGCTCTTTGGATGTGCTTCATTACCTCAATATCTTTATTGTAGTGAGGACCCCAAAATTAAACATCCATCAGTTTGTGTTGATAGATATTTTGTTGCACAAACATTCACTTTCTTTACCTTTTTATACACTTTCTGTAGTTTGGTCAAATCGTGTTAAATATCTTCCCCAGAGCTGTTGGCTTTCATGAAAAAAAAACAAAAAAACAAAAAAACAAAAATCAAAAAACAAAAAACCCCCAAACCATACAGTGATACTGTGGTAATGTATAGAAAATAGATGGAGCTGGCTTAGACAGCTCTTTAATCTTTGGAAAGACTGAACATGAGGGAAGATGCAGGAAATACATAAAGAATGGTGGAAGACAGATAAATCCTCTGATGTGACTAGCTTTGTTCTTATAAGTACATTATAAATGAGAAAAACAATGCACTCTACACATTTTAGACCAAATCACCAACACTGAACAATCATCAACAGATAAAAAAAAAAAACCAAAAAACAAACCCAAAACCAAACAACAAAAGGCACCTTTTGCGGCATTATGTATCCTTCCAGTCAGAACAAAATTCTCTAGAACTATGTAGCATATTTTAATACAGCTCCTCGTTATAACTAATAAGACACACCAGTTAATGGTGATCATGATCAAATACAGTTTCTGTTTAAGAAGCACTAAAAAATAATATGTCTTATGATGAAGAAACACTTGCTCATTATCTCATGATCATGAGGAAATAAGCCAGTAAGCTATTTCATAGACCAAAACCATACTCCTTTGAAAAGTATTGTGATGTGCATACCAACAAGTAGCTTCTGATTTTTATTCATAGGATTTTTCACCAATAACTAGTTGGTAACAGATGTGTTCGAATCAATCGTGTTTTAGATGTGCATGCAGTGAAGTGATAGGATGAGTCACTGGGAATCCTTGTAAAATTGCACTTTCCATCAAACAATAGAAATTGTTTTCTCTTTAGTGTTCAAACTATCCCACTATTTGGCTCAAATCTCCTTGTGATACAAGCAGATAAAGAAAAACATTTCTAGGGATTGCAAAACAGTAGGGTTCTGTCAGTCGTGATATTTTTTGATGCTGAACAGTACCAAAGCTTTGGCTGGAATAGCTTTTGATATCGATAATTCTATGAATTCTATTTCTTTCTTTTTGTGAAATAGGACAGTTTGTGACCTATTAACAAAAGCTCAGCTATTTGCTAGACTTAATGGCCTTTTTCTGATGACTTGTATGACAAAAAATTTCTCCTGGTCTATGTCTGAATGATTCCGAAACTTCCCAGGAACTTTCAAGATAGCTGCATGAACACCCCTGATGTAGTTTCAGGAGTGAGTTTCAACACACAAATATATAAGAGTATTTTGCAAGAAAATCTTGCAAATCTTCAGATGTGACATTCTAATCTAGGGCATAATTTAGCGAAGAAATGTTTTCTCTTTTATTAAAATTCTGAACGTTTGTGTGGTATATGTTTGTCCTCCTCAGTACAAATATCCACATTTATTCTGACATTTCTTAAGAATATTTGTTGAAGACAATTATGTGAAAAAATTTAGAGTTAAATGAAAGCTTCAACCTAGGGTTTTGCAAGAGCTGCTGAATAAAGAGTTCTGCAAGGCTATGAATTAATTGCTGATCTAAGAAACACCTTTCCTATATTTTGGTTGTCTGTTTGGCTCCAGATGGTATCTTTATAAACTAAGGCACTGAGCATGACACAACTTTAATGCACTTAAATTACATTGTCATGGAAATCCTATCAGTGTGGAGATATAGGCACATTCCTTCAAATTATTGTATAGGATTTTTACAACAGATATTCCTCCTCTTCATTTCTTCTGGAGGAAGAAGTTTACTTTCCATTAACTAGTTTACTATCTTAGATGACATGGATCAAGCATTTATCTTCCTTTAAAGTCACTGTATTTTCTGAATGTTAGACTTGACACATTGAGTAGATTTTTAGAAATATTTTAAATAACTTTCTACACCCTACATATTATCAAAATGAGAAGAAATGGTACGAGATATTCTATGAGGCAAACTACTTAAAATCTCCAACATGAAATCTAACATGAAATAAGCAATCAGACATGTGCTGGATAACCACCCAAAAGTTCTGATGCTCATTTTCCCTCAGCCTTTGAAACTTGGAATTTCTTGTACCTCTGTATTAGCCATCTGAGGTAACCCAGGAAAAGCTAATCTCCGCTTTATTTTTCCTTTTCTTTCTTTTTTTTTTTTAAATTTATTTTCCTGTAAAAGAATAGATCTCAGTACTGCAGTACCTCATAAATAAGAAAGCAATACCACATGGTTTCTGAGGAAGTCATTGCAAAAGTTAGGGAGTTAAGCATAATATTTCAGCCTGCATTTTTTTGATTCTTCGTGAAAGGTTATTTCGAGCTTTTTCCTCATTTCTCTGGCATAGATACATAGCTGCCACTAAGCACAAGGTTCACTATAACAGAGATAAGTGAAGTGTAAGGTTTTATTAGGCCTGTCACTATATTCTGAGAGGCAAGGAAATATATTCTGAGAGCCACTTAAATATATGAGGTGAGTGGTGGTCCCAATAAGAAGGCTAGAAAGAATTTTTGTGGTCATGATATTGCATGAAGGCAAATATAGATAGCATCACTCAGGGAAAAAAAAATCATGTATTGGCATTAAAAATGACGTACTGAATACTTCATTCCAAAACTATATTTAGACCTGTAATGGTTAAATTTAGTTGGGTCAAGCACTGAAAATGTGTTGCTTTCCTGTTAGACTACTATCAGTCAGGCAAGCAATCTGTTCTGGCGGGTTCAGAATAGCCGAGATAATTAATTTTTGAGAACTGAAAACATCTCTTTTTTATTATCATACAAATATAATAAGAGAAAAATGGACCTACAGGGGATATCTGTGTTATTTTTCAATTAGCTCAATCAATCAGAATAACTGTAATTAGTCAGAATAGGTTTACAGCCCTGATCAACATACATCAAATTCCACAGGGGAATATTTTGCCTTTATGACTTGGATGAGTAAACTATGCATGAAATAAGGAATTTCTTCGTGTACCTTTACGCTAGATAAAAATCAAAAACATTCTATATGGTCATTTAAAGCCGAAGTTACATCTTCTTAAAATTACTCAGATTGTAAAAGTTTTATGGGCCTTTCATGGGTTTCGTTAGTATTTTTTTGTTTGTGTTTTGTTGTGGTTTTTCCTTTGGTTGGTTTGGGTTTTGTCTTTTTGGTTTTTAACATGTCAATAAACAACAAAGAAGAGGAAGAGAAGATTTAATAACATAGTCTCAAAATTTACGATTTCTTCAGATTCCTGGTTAGATTTACCTAATTTGATATACCTGTCTTTGCATGCTGAAGAACAGCAAAATACAAAATGAACCCTGGCGTTTGTGGACCCTCAAGGAGTATGACATCAGACAGAGAAATGTTCATATAGAACACTTATGACAATTTTCTCACTTTTCTTATCATTAAATAACTCTTTGGTTTTACCCTTCAGAAAGTTAAATATTAATAAACTTCCTTTTCACAAGCATTAAAACAAAATTCTTTGTGAGTTAGTCCCCGTGACAGTTTCAGTTCTGTGTTAATGCCTACATTTAACAATATGTCACTAGAGACGAAGGAAAAATATCCCTGCAGGTCCATTTCTGCTCTCCTTTACACAGATAAAACTCCTATTGACTTCAGTAGGAATTAAAGAGGGTGAAGCTCAAAGGGAAATTTGATGACGTATGTTTATGTCCAAGCAAGAATGGCCATCTGTTATAAAAGGTAATATTAATAGCGTTACCAGCTCATGTCTGGAAACTGAAAGGATGATATAAGTGTTGCTACTTTTAACTTGTCCCTGTCGTTGTGTTGGGGGTTTTTTGTGGTTGTTTTTTTCCTCCTAGTAGGCTCAGCTAAGCCACTCAGTCTTTCCCCATTTCTCCTGTTGAAGAATGGAGTAACCCTTACTTAAAGGTTCAAATAAATTCATTTTGGAACTCAAATGGGACACCTAAAACCAGCTAAAAAATGTTTCTCCTTGAAAGGGAGAAATAAAGTTATTTCTTTTGTAATAAGAAACCAATTGTTTAAGTCCAAGCAAAGATAGGTTATTCATAGGGGCACCTAATTAGTGTCATATGATATCCTTAAAGTGCACTGGCTGGAATGGTATGCATGCCATTTAAGCACTGCACTGGAACATCTTTGTATTGGTTCGCTTGAGTTCAAGCACTTTACCGGAAGTAAGGGAAGGATTTAATGGCCTTTGCCTTGTCTGGAGACCTAGAATAGGTTCATAAAAATTGCTACTACTAGAACTAACAACTAATGGAGATTCCTCTTTTATTCAATTGATGCAAGGGTCTTCAGTTCAACTTCCAGGATTCCTTACACAGGAATTTGTGGAAGATTCTTAAACAGCATGGTGCTTCTGATAATATATTAATGGACATTCAAAAGAGTCAAATGTCTTTCACAACTATCGAGATTGTTTCTGAGCTTTTGGAGACAAACATGTCTCTATGTCAATCACATGTCAATCACATAATACTTTGGAAAATATAATTTATTGTTGCAGGACAATGAAAATCCTTGAAAATTCAGATCCATGAAATGTAATAGAGGTGCGAGAAATATATTTAAACACTGTTAAATAAAACTGCTATTTCTGGAATGTGGAGAAAATAAAAACTGACAAAGGTTGAGGGGTAAGCATCAACAAAATATCTAGTAGAATTATTTTGTTGCATATCACTTGTAGCACCAGTATAGGTTAGTATATTTAATAGAAAATATAGGAGTTTAGATTCACAAGAGAAAAAAAGAAAAAAAAAAAAGAAATGCAATCTATTACTTTATTGTAACATACATACACATATATATATTTCCATATTACACACGTACATATTTATGTGTATACGTCTATTTAAAACTGAGAACAAAATTTAATTCTATAATACCCGTGGAGAATTGTCCTCATAAAATAAAAGACATCTCAGTTTCAGCAGCTAAAATGAAACCAGACTAACAACTCATAATATGTATCTATTGACTAGCAGTAGCATGATGGGAAATGTAGACAATTGCACGAACATATAATCTCAAGTGAACAGCATGTTTGCAGAGCTGTAAGACATTTTATATTTTTTCACATGTAAGTTTAAGATATAAACCAGTAAGAAATACCAGGAAATTGTGTGGATTGTTAGAAAAATTACTGGACTATTTTACTGATGTAATGATGATTAAACAGGGTTAAAATTAGGCCTGATTTAAATAAATTCTCACAGCAAATAAGAAATGTTGGCATGTAATGATATTCCTGCAAATCATCATCTGCTAGCTCATTTTCACAGCATTTCGACATATTCTGTGTTTTGAGGGTAAAGTTATAGTCCCCACACAGTAGCTAAGCTCAATGGAAAAGCAAACTTGAAGAAAGAAAAATCAAGTTTTTTGTGAATTTTTGCCTCACAGCTAAGAATTTGAGCCAACAAATGAAAGTTTCTGCGATTAGGCCCCAAAGCACAAAAATACCAATTAATTATGATGATTAGATATGTCTTCATTAGCAACCTATAAATAAATCATACACAGCTCTGCACAGCCGGTATTTCTGCTGCACTGAAGAGAAAAAAATCCTTCAGTGCACTTTGCTAACTATCTAATTAATTTTAAATTTTGATATAATTTGGCATTTGTAACATATTACAGAACCTTGAATATCTTCTTATGTTTATATAAACTTATGCGTGCATATACCTATAGATGTTTGCTATGATGTATAAAATACCTGCTTCTGCTCAATGAAGATGTTTTGGTATTACTACAAGTATTCACTCAGTGTAAATATTTTTGTTAGCATGAAACATTTATAATTGGATGACTTCATCATGATTTGCTCTCTTCTTCTCCCTCTGATCTGCGTAAATGATGATGCATCCATTTCTGGGTGATAAAAGAGGAGCGTAGGGCACATACAAAGCTGATGGTTGAGTGTGGTCTACATTAACAAGTAGTACTGTCAAACGGCAGGGAATCTGTGAGTGAAACTGCTGCTGATGAGAGGGAGTTACTCTGGCATAGTTTTAGTCTAGTCCAGGAGATGGGCACTCAGTTGGCAGTTGGGCAATATTACATGCGGTCCCAGAATACATCTTCTGGTTTAAGTCCCTCCAAGAGAGATCTAATTCATAAGCTCTAAGACTTTTCCGTGGTATGAATCAGGGAGAAGGAATAGAGGACACTAGACCTTGAAGAAAAGGGTGTACAATAAAGTTCTCTTTAAAAAGCGTGTTTTTTCTGGAACATTAATGTAGATGTACTCTGTCAGTGTTCTTGTGCTTAACTAATGGTTCGTTCATCCCTACAGCAATCCATTTATCTCCAACTTTTCTAACACGCCAGTCACCACGATATTTATCTGTCATTAGGTATTACAGCATCTCTACAGAAGACCATACTTAACTTGTATACCTTTCCAAAACACCCCTGAATTTAGTGAGTAGCCTCAATAAATCTAACTCTGCAAAATAATTTCTTTTGTCGTTTGATTAAAATCCTAAAGTTGACTCTGTATTACACAAAAAATTCTAGACAGTACACAGTGTTTCATCTCTTCCTTCACATTAGTATTTGTTTTCTGGAAGATGGAATTGAGTGCTCAATCACTGATATTTTTCCTCTTTTCCACCACAGAGTTTTGTGCTACACAGGTGTCATTATTTTAGCCTTGATCACATCTGTCAGCACAAATTATCCCTCCAGTCTCCTGTCTTACACTTCCTCAAAGCCTTTTCCACTTCCTTTATTGTCCTTGACAATGAACTTGACTTTCCCATATAACAGCACAAGGTAATCACCCTTTTCTAGTTTCTGAATAACAAAGTATCTGTACTCCTGGTCCCACCAAATTCTAAAAATCCTTTTGCTTGAAATGGCAGGCTTTGAGAACTATTTATGTGCTTTGACTTTTTGTTTAAAGATGCTCATAATTTTTAAAGATGTTCATACTTTAAGATTTTTGGGTGTCCAGTTACAAATGAGATGAAATTTTATTTTTTTTTTTTAACATCTGAGGCAGATCTTTTAACATCTGAGGAAAGTTAGCCAAGAAGACCTTAATGTCTAGTTAGGAAACAATTCCCCACTATTCCCTGTCAAAAACCTGGAAAGGATCTTTGTTTAACAAAAAAAAGCAAATAATAATCGAAGAGAATTTACATCAAAACCAATGATCCTGAAACCTCACTTTTGACAGTTGACTATCTGAAAATTGTCTAAACTGTGTAGATACACTAATGAGCTGTTTTCTCATTTGACAGCTTGTTTACTTAAACAACCTTTGGATTCTTAAGCACAAAATCCTCTCCAGAACTGACAAGAGTCAGCAGCTCTATAACTACTCCTACCTTATGTGAAAATTCAGTGCTGAATATAGGGAAAAAAAATGTTAGTTTATTGAGTATCCTGTCAGCTAAATCAAGAACCAGACACAATCTATTCTCTACAAACAAATACACAAAATTTAGTCGTCAGGTACACAATCATCTGTATATTTTCTTCAATTGCAAATGCCACATAAAACTGCTTTTTTGGTGTTTTCAAAACTCTGGATACATTCTAGTCCAATTGACTTCTGTGTTCAAACCTATCGATTCAGTGCACCCCATCTATAGGAGTATACTTAGCTCCTTAGCAGCATTCCACAGCTAAAGGTCTCACTTGTACATGCACTGTCCTCCTACTTGGGAATATGTTCTTCTATCTAAAAACACATTCAAGCATTTCTTTACAACTTACAAAATTCCAGAAAGTAGACTATTTTCCATAAATATCCAAAAATCATCACTTTATAATAATTTTAATTCACTCAACCCTCTTGATAGCTTTTACACATTTACACAGGCCCTTTAGAGGCATTAAGGAGTCTTTTTCTAAAGGATGGTTCTGTAATTTTACAGTGGCATACTCTATTCTCTTATTCTTTGCCTTTTACCTGGTCTGGGATTTACTGTTATGTGGCTTTATTACAGAAGAATATGTGCAGCATCATTCCACCTAGGCAAAGACAAGCAATGTATTTAGACATTAAAGATATTGTCAGACTTCCATTTGAGACAGGTAAATAAACTTTGTCATTGATTCCAATTGAAGGATGATAATGTAAGAGCATTCAGAGCTACATCACTTAAAACAACTTAAAAAATACTGGTCAATGCCATTTTAATTTAACATGATCTTAAAATATCCAAACAGTTTTATTTTAAAGGAAATTTCTCTATTTCATGTCACTAATTAGAGAATTTTCAGCCCTTTACCTGAAAATTTTCCCTAAACTTCCATCAAGGTAAAAGTCAATTGCAATAATAGAAAATAATATAACTGAAAGCATCCAGCAAGTTCAGCAAATCATTTCCTACTACAATAGACCAAATTTCAAGCTGGTGAAATATGACCAACTCCTTTAAAGTCAATTGAGCTGTATCAAGAGATACCAGAAAAAAATTTGGCACATTAAATACAGTATTAGTTTTCCTCTGGATCCAAAGACCAGGGTTTATCTTTGTTTCTAGCCCATAAGTTAGATGAAAAAGGGGGGAAAAATGACTGCAGCTAGGTTTCCTG
>NW_010393602.1:0-18146 GCF_000710305.1 Buceros rhinoceros silvestris | reverse complement strand
CTGCTGAACGGATATACTATATCTCTATCCTTCAGCCTCTCCAATCAATTTTCATTAGGGCTTTCCTGACTGAATTTTTCTCTCCTATTTCTGCAGTTACTATCCAGTCCTTGAGAATACAATGCTGTGTATTACCAGTTTCATGCCACTAGGGATTGTGTAGAAGTCAAAATACACCACCAACAGTTTATGACACTTTATGGCCATTTCCAACATACACAAACTTATTTCTCTAAAGTGCAGCTGGTACCATGAAGAACAGACAGCATGACCCTGTTATCCAAGAGCACTTGCCTCAGCAGCCTGAGCTAGGGGAATATAACTATTATTACACAGTATTAGGGATTCTGTGGCTCCTGCTGTAGGTTAAGGAGCGCAGAGGAAGGCATAGCTGCTACTCCTGCTTAAATCTCAGGCCCTAATAGAAAGTGTTACACATTTTTTCATCTGTACATACAGATGTATACATATAAATACATGCTTCTGTGGACAAAAACAAGGAGAATGACTTCAGAGCATGCCATAAATCCTTAAGGTTTAGTTTATGAATCTTAAAGGTTTTTCAATATTTAGAAAATATTTTTTTTAAATAGTTT
Source organism: Buceros rhinoceros silvestris (assembly GCF_000710305.1). Taxonomy (NCBI): domain Eukaryota; kingdom Metazoa; phylum Chordata; class Aves; order Bucerotiformes; family Bucerotidae; genus Buceros; species Buceros rhinoceros. Next base: position 17,550 of record NW_010393602.1, on the reverse strand, counting down.
AAAACAGCACAGACATACAAGATGTCTACATGAAGGGTGGCCATTTTAATGGAGTTCAGTCAGAGCTGTTGACAAGATTTTGTTATTGTGTTACATCAGACAGTGGAAAGGGGGTGACATTTCAAGTCTAGACTTACGATGTCATCCTTCAACCCATGGCAAACAATTGTAATTAAATAGCCTTTCTGTGCTCCTAAAAGAAACAGGGAAAAAGGAAGGAAACTTAAAAAATAAAGCAATAAAAACTCTTGAAATGGAAAATGTTAAGAGGTATTACTGTGGTTTCTTGGCCTTGCGTCCTTTTTGTTTCTAAGGACATTTTTTTGTTAACAGTTTAAAAAAGGTATTTAACGTTGAGGATTTCACTGTGTTTTTAGGAGAAAGTAGCTGAGATGACTGTTGTCGATGTTATATTCGCTATTGATGTCTGAGTGTGCATTCGCAGGACAAAATAAGATGAAACCAAACAAAGAAAAGAACATAATGTTGGAAAATAAAACTTCAGTTACTTGCAATGATCTGAGTTGATATCTCACTGCTGGAGAAAAACAGGCTGAGTGCAGGGCCTAATTGGCTTTCCAAGACCTGGGAAATATGTGCTGGCCTTGGTCTGTTAAAGGCATTGCTTTTAGTTCCTTTCTCTGGGAAAAATATGAAATGTGGTTTCATCTGTTAAGGTATTTTCTTTTAAAGAGAAAGCAAAAAGAATCCAGGCAAGAAAAAATGAAATCCGTAGGCTTTTTTTTTGTTTAAACTACACAAAACCTTTCTTTCTGCATAGAATGGTTTGGTTTTTTTCAGAATTTACAAACATTTCTTTACTTCAGACAAATACATACTGTAAACCCTTATACAACAGTGGTTGTAAGTACTCGTTTTCCTAACTAGCCTGCCTGCCTCTAGTCAAAGCCTAGGGCAAATACCTAGTGTGTCTATCAAAAAATCACTGGGTGGCCACCTGAAATGACTAGGATGTGAAACTGTGCTCTTTAGAGAGTTTTGTTTATTAACGCTACTAATATTTCTTATTTTCCTACAGCATCATTAATCTTCTCTGGTTATAACTACATAGCCCCCCATGGAGCTGTGTGAAGAGTTGTACACACACAACAGTAACAGCTAATTTACTTCAATGCTGGTGCCACAAAAAGTGAGAAATATGTATTGTTGCACAGTGTCATGTCAGGACTCTGCTGAGCAAAACTGACAGATTAGTGCATAATAGTAAGAAAAGGTGAACTGTCACTTTCAAATTTAGTTTCTGTAATGCTGAATCAGTCCTAAGACCTTTATACTCCTTCAATTTGTCCGATTGCTTTTTGTTACTGTTTACTGATACTGATGCACATTTATGTGGTACCTTTTAAAATTGTCAGTCTATTAAACAGAACCCATTGTAATACCAGGATAAACTTCTAATGTTTAGTTCACTGGAAAACAGAGTTAAAGGAAATGTAATATTTTGAGGGACTTAAAGAAGTCATGTAGTGCTTCTCCCTGTGTGGAAGTGGGATCAAATGTCTTTGGTACATCCTTAACAGATGTTCCTTATCTCAGGAAAAAAAAGTCTTTAGTGATGGATGCTACATAATCTCCATAACCTGTGTGCCAACATAAGTATTGAGATTTTAAGAGCGAAATCTGTCAACAAATACTCTGCAAACTTCAGGCAAGATTGCCGGATATTACCTGTATGCTTTTAAATGTTGCATCAGCCAATTTGTTTGCAGTATATATCTAAAGAACCTGACAAGTTACTATACAATAAGGTGTCTCTTTTTGCTTGACAAATCTGATTCCTCTGCATTATCAGATAACATTCTGGTGTCAGAAATTAAAGTCAGTTCTCATTTCGCCTGCACATAAATTGCCAGTTTTCTTCAACAGGCAAGAATTCTGCCTTCTCTTGTGATTTCTCTGAAGTCAAAAGGACTGAAAAAAATGCACAAGTGTTTTATCTAGCACATAACAGGTTTATTCCTGGTAATTACCAGGGTTAGCACAAAAATGCCCTACATTTGCCATTAAAAAAAAGATACCTGAAAACAATAAACATGGTGGCATTTTGATTAGATTTGTGCTTAAAGCTAGTGCCTACTTCCTTTCCCAGAATGTGATTTTCACAGCTGTTACAGAAAAGATAATTCCTAGAATATTTTCTTTACAGAGGAAAGGTAAGTGCTAAATAATTTTTTATTTCTTCTGGTAGATAAACTACTAGATCTCACTTCTTAAAACATTAAGATATTAGGCTTCTTAAGGAACCATTTAATGATATATTTAAGTCTCCCTGTATTCACTTAACATTTAGTACTTGGCTAACTAACTTAGGCTGATTTCTTTGATCTGTCAAGGGAGTGCTTATGCAAGTAAATACTCCATAATTTGGTTTCCAAATCTGGCCTTTAAGAAGCATTCAAGACATTCCTTTCACTTAAAAGTAAAATAAAATTAAAAATAAAGGTCATGTTTATGGAAGAGGAAAAGGGAAAATAAATTCGTTATCCATTATCTCAATTGTTGAAGTTACATGAGACAAAAGAAAAAATGAAAAAAATTAAAAAGTGTTTCTGTCCTCAGAACTGCATGAGTCATCTTCGCACCATGAATAAAAAGATTTCTAAATAGAAGTAGATGTCCTGAAACCCGTGGTGTCCTCTGTGACAGAAAAAAAATTCACATCAAAAAGGAAGAACATCTAGAGTGTAAGTGGTGTGAATATTCTAGATCACCATTTTGGATCTAGACAAGTAGCTGTATATGTAGGAGAGGTTGAAAGGTGCCCGTGAATGTTTCTAATCTTTTTGGCTAATGGGGTTAATCTGGTCTCCATCAAGGTAATGCATTCCCCAGAACTCCAAATAAGGATGATTGCTTGCAAGCCACACAGCAGGAACAGTCCCTAGAATATTTTACATCTTGAACTGGAAATTGAAAGGTTGCTAAACGGCATGAAAGATTAGTAGCAGTTTTTAAATATAAACATTCTTGTCCTGATGCCTGTGAAAATTCCTGTGCACTGTTTGATTTATTAGTATAGATGTGGACTTTAATTTCACCCAAGTCCAACATTACATGCCAGCGTTTTATCACGATATTCTGGAAGCAATAGCAGTACAAATCCCTCAGTTTTCAGTCACCAACATGTGCTATTAACTGTGTAGGTTCATATTACATATTTGAAACTATATTTTACATAGTTCAAATTGTACAATCTATAAACCCTTGGAGTTTGGGAGCATTTACAAAAACAAAAAAGACCAAACAAAAGCCCAAACCACAAGTGTTTGTTATGAGCAAACGTTTGGGTTTGAGATTCAGAGTTTTTACCCAGATTGCACTAAACTCTTGTGTCATCTGATGTCAGTATCTCAGTCCATATTTTTCTATTTATCAAACAGGAGTAGTGGTGCTTATCTACCTATTTGATTAAGATATTGTGAAAGTTAATTACTTAAATTCTATAATGTGTTTCCAGTTGAAACAATGATTTCTTGATGACAGTATAAAATTTTTATTTCATTATTTCAATAAAAAAGGTTGTCTGTAAAAACTAAGTGAATGAAGACTTCAGCAGTAACCACGATCATTGGAGACTCAGGCCCTAGTATACTCAGCTCCTCTGAAGTCAATGGAAATATATAAAACCTAAAATTTAGCGCACCGTATGTAACAATCAGTGAAGACTCTTCTTATTAAAAGGCTTTCTTGTTGCTTTTTTCCTTGGGGTTATTTTTCAGGCTGTGGTATTTTTTATGTATTCAAAGATCAATAACTTCTGAAAGTTGAAACAAAGATTTCTGTCTCATATTAAAGTGTAAAGGAGCTCCTTTGTCTGTTAAACTGGTAACTTCTGGCAGGCAGAGACATTTGTGATGCTAACTGTATTGCATTCCGCACACCCTCTCCACTTAGCCAAATATATCTTGTCCCACAAAAAAAAAGAGATCTCATGAAAACTGACGAGAGGTGCTGTGGTTATATCAATGTTGATTCTTGCTTCATTGGTCCATCTCCATAGCTAAAGTTCAACCGGACAGAATATCAGAGGATAGGGCAATGGAATGTCATATTCACTGTCTGCAGATTTTATTTTTCAATAAACTGTTGTACTATTTGTTCTGAGCAGATGAAAAGCACAAGCTATTTTGGCAAGCAAAATCAAAAAGAAAACGTTAAAGTGCTCCCATAATTCTGAAGGACAAAAAGCCCCCCAACAAACACCCAAAAAGCAAAAAATCTTAACACCAAATCTTAATAAAAGCTTTTTGAAACAAGAGGCTTTCCTGTGCATGCTGTGAAATGGCATCTTCCAGAAATCCTTCAAAATCTAGAGTAATTCAAATTTGCCTTTTATGTTAAAAGATATTCAACCAATTTACTAGTTAAAAAGATCAAATCCAAAATGTGGTGTAAGTAGTTCCACATCAGATGCCAAACCCAGAGCTAGTAGGACTCTGGAGCAAGATGTAGAAAGGAACCAGGATATTTTCAACCTAGTGATCTGTTCTCTAGGCTTCAGGCTCAGGCTCCTGCTTGTTCTTTTAGTATCTGTGTATAACAGGGCATATTTGACGGGAAGTTTGACTCACACCCTGGCAGCAATGACCATCTGGAGGTCTTTGAATATGTACTTTGATATCTTCAAGCTCAGAAAGGTCACCAGGCTTGTTAGGCCAGAGTACTGACATGCAAGTGCTTCTTGCAAGTGTTTCACATCAAACAGACGGATAGAGACCCACTGAGTTCACCCAACCAACGAACAAAGGAGTGACTGAGGTACATATGGCCTGCTTTTCTACTGGCTTCAGATGCATCCTGTGGGTGTTTTACATTAGCATTAAATTAGCATTAGTACCACTTTCGTAAACTGTAGTTGAAATGAAGTTTACCATTTCCTCTTTAACACTTTGGCACAGTTCTAGGTTAGTCCAGCTGGACACTTGCTTTGCTGTTTTATTATTTCAGCTAGATTTTTTTAGTTATTTATCCTGTTTTCCTCACAGCTTCTACATTAATCAGCATGTCACGTGACTCCATTAGACACTAGTAGAAATCTAAACCAGCAGGACTCAGTTCAACTTCTTAAAGAGAAATTTATCATTAACATGAGATTGAACGATAACTACATTTACGGCAGTGTAAAGGTGTCATACTGCCACAGTGCAGTCCTTTACCAATAGAATGTACAAATACAAAGTGTACGGAAGTAGTGGAAGTATGTTTGAATTGTGAAGTTTAAACTACGTGGAGGCAAGCCATAGCTTGCTGTTTTGCATGAGTTCATAATCAAAGGGTCTGTCATTACAACATCATACAAAGCTGTCTAACATACAGCTCTATTTAGCAAGTACTAGGGCTGCTCTGAAGGTAACGCCTCCTATTTTATTATGTTGGCTCCTGTCTTCAGAGGATCAGAGGCATCCTGTCACCATGTTAGTGGTCTGGCAGTAAAGGTTGAATCTTCCCACCAATATTCCATTAAATTTTGTTGCTGTGGGACAGATGGCAGCAAAGCAGCAGTCTGCTAACATGGCATCTGACATAAGAGTGTCTGTGGAACAAAGGTGTGCAACTGAATTCCTCCATGTGGAAAAAATTGCAGCCATTGACATTCATCAATGTTGCTGGACATTAACGGAGACCAAACTGGGTGTCAGCACAGCAAGGTGTTGTGTGGCGTGTTCCAGCGCTGGTGACAGTGATGGTGGGTCCCCTCCACTGGTACAGATTTTTATGAGTGCAGCACGCAGGCTCTTGTTCATCGCTGGTGAAAATGCTCAGCCAGTGGCGGTGACTGTGTCGAAAAACAGTGTTTTGTAGCTGAAGAATTTTCTCTATCAAATAGTGTTATTGCACTCTGTGTAGCATCAGTTGTAGGTTCTACGTATTTCTGAAATAAAGAAAAGGCACTACTTTAGAGGTGACCTACGTAAAATAAAGGCACACAATGCCAAAGAATTACATTGCTCTATCAGTACAGCATCATCACGTTTTCTGTACACTGTGTTGTACACTACATACCACTTCCAACGATTTCCATCATGTTTTCCTCAAAAAGGCTGGAGGCATGTGCTGTGCAATAGGACCAGGTGTCTGAGCAGAGAAATCACTCCTGACACACTCAAAGTGAAGAGCTCATTTAGCTTCCTGTTAGAGTTATAGAATAGTTTGGGTTGGAAGGGGCCTTCAAAAGTCACCTAGCCCGACCCCTCTGCAGTGGGCATGGACAGCTTTGGCTAGATCAGGTTGCTCAGAGCCCTTTTCAATCTGACCTGGAATTTTTTCAGGGATGGGGTATCTACCTCCACTATGGGCAAACCTGTCCCAGTGCTTCACCAACCTCATAGTAAAAAATTGTTTCCTTATGTCTGGTCTGAATCTGCCCTTTTTTCATTTAAAATCATTACTACTTCTCCAATCACAACAGGCCCTACAAAAAAATCTGTCCCTGATAAATACCAAAGAGAGCTGGTAACTGCATAGACAGGCATTGAGCCTCGTTCATTACTTCCCAGTCCTAATTAGTGCTGTAATCTTGTTGTTATTTAAAATACTGTGGTGCCCAGTCTGGGGGGGAAAAAAAAAAAATAGCTTTAAGGCATTTTGCACTGCCTTGGGTTTCTTGAGCAGTGTACAGGTGTCAAGGGTTAGGACTTGGCCAGCGACTAGAGGAATGAAAGATGCTCTCTATTAACTCTCTCCCTTCCCAAACAGGAAGAGAAAGAGAATAAGGGAGAGAGACTTATGGATTGGAAAAGAAAGCTAAAACTTCTTTAATGAGAATAAAAATAATAAAAGAAAATCAATACAAATTTATACAAAACCAATACTGAACCCATCCCCCTGATGGCAATCACATCACTGTCACCACTGATGCTGTGGGGTGGGTGCTAGGGAAGTCCCAGACTGGACTCAGTGGCAGATGGGAACTGGATTCAGGAGCTGTGCTTGGGAACTGGATTCAGGAACACATGGATTGCGATTGAAGGCAGAACAGAGTCCTCCTCAAACACTGGCCACTGAAGAAGAGAGCTGACCCTTGTGATCCCTCAGCTTTATACCAAATATGACATCTATGGGATGGGACACTTTGTTGGTCAGTGTAGGGTCACCTGTCCTGTCTGATCCTCCCCACAGGTGCAGCCTCTCACTTACTGCACCCCAATGTTGGACACAGGATTTAGCAGTGACCTTGGTCTGCACAGGAGCAAGTGTAAGCAAGAGCCTTTCTGCATGCCGGTACCTGGTAGTAACTGGATACATCAAGCATTGTCACTTCTAGAAGCAAACCCTGGCTGCAAAAATATGCCATTAACTTCAGAACGTGAAGTTACATAGCAGAGACTGAGCTGAAAAGTAAAATTGCTGACAAGAATTAGTTCTGTTCTAGCTCAAATGAGGACACCACATACTCATGTCTATGTCCCTGAGCATATGCACATGCATGTAACACTTTGCAAGCAGTGTCCCTAGCACTTGCCTATAAAATCTTCTGCCACATGTGCTTCTGGAAGGGCATGGGGCTGGAGGACTACACTTCCTTTTACCCAGAAAAAGGGTTATCAAGGCATTTCACTCTTACTTCTACTCAGCTACCACTAGCATAATGACCATTTTAAGTCACTTCTCTCAAATTTTACTTCCATTTATGTAAAAGGGATAATAAATCCTACGAGAGAAAGTAAATAGAAAGGTTACAAATTGTAGCTGTAAGTAAGTTAATATAAAACTGAAACTTGCACTTGGATTTGAAGTTGAATCTCAAACAAGTAAAACAGTACTACAGGATTTATACAAAAGAAAGAAAACAACATTTGTCTAACCATGGATTTTACATTAATACATCATATGTATTAATCTTGCCTGGCTATCGCTTGCCTTTAATTTTATAAAAAATACAAATCTAAAGTTACGAATGTGAGATATGGCAGAAACATCTACAAAAAGAAATGGTTTAAGATAAACAGGGCTAGTTTATTTGTGATGGACACATCAAGCAGCCAGTTAGTGTATTTGTCCCCTGTACGTCAGTGCATCTCACTGGTTGTGGAGCTTTTGGCGAGCTCGGTGTTTCTTTTAAAATGGTGTGCAGACAGAAACCACTCCCCCTTTTCACCCATCCTTGGATGTACCACGACCCCCTTCTCTCCCTGCCTCTCAGTGCTGCTGCCTGCCACAATCTCTACCACTGCTTTCGCCACGAGGCTGCCCCACGTTGCCGCTACCGACTGCTGCAACTGCTGACACTGCTTTTTTCCATGGCCCAGCCACTGCTATGTGTTCCTGCCACAACTCCTGTCAACGTTTCATCAGCCCAGCCCCTGATCATGGACAACCATAGACGCCTCCATTCAGCTCCACTCCGCACCTCCCTGCCGGTGCCATGTGCTGCCCCCATTGAACAGTGTGGTAGCCTTTATCGCCATGGTTTCAACTTGTTATTTCAACTTGTTAATACCTTGTTCTGTATATAAAATCTTTCTATTGTTATTAAAACTGTTGTGTTTTCCCAAACTTAACAGAGGCCTCACAATTTTTTTTTTCTTTTCTTCTTATCTCTTTTCTTAACCCTTTCTCCTAGAATGGAAGAGGGGCTGATTAGAGAGAGAGAGAGAGAGAGATTGTCCCGTGATTGGCCAGCCTCAGCCAACCAGTGACATACTGACGAGTTTTATGAACAATATATGAACATGTTCTCCTGCTCTTTTTTCTCCTTGGAGTTCTTTCAGCCAACACCAAACAGCCCCAGCCCTACTTTGCTTATACAAACTGACATGATTACAGCCTCTGGCAGTTCAGCAGTTTTCTTGTTGTTACATTCGCTGAAGCCTCAGGAAATTAAATGCAAGGAGCAAGCATGAAACAAGTGCCTTGTGTACAAATTGTATACTCTGACCGCTGAGATATGACGCATGCAAAGCTTTAACAATACTTTACCTGCTCACACACAGACAAATATTCCTCTCCTACACTCACATGCGTGCATACATGTGCATAGAATGTTGTTCAAAACTAACACTTTAGCAGTGAAGCAGGCTTCAGACATTTCTCTTTACCTTCAAAATCATTAGGATTTTGTTTTTTAAAGTATAAATTTTTTGACACAAGTTCCTTCTAACTTCACAGTTCATAGATTTTTTGATGATGAAAAAGATATTCGTTTTAATTTTTTTTAAAGTCTAGTCAGGGAAGTAGGGGACAGTGCTACCGCTACTGACCTGTACAGTGTCTCATAGAGTGAGTTTGCACACAGAAACATAGGGAACCACACCTTTTTTTTGTCCAGGGGGCTTCAGACACATTCCTATACGATTCTCTAACGACAAATTTCGGCAGGAGAGAACAACCTACAGGAATATTGTGATCGTGCAAATGATCATTTAAGCATTATTGAGTCAGGAAGATTGTTTGTGTTACCCTTCCCCTATGGCCCAAGGCTGGGGAGGCAAAGTGGAGGGGAAGGGGCACAGTAGGTGAAAAAGACTGCTAGGTTCTGCCCCAGAGATGGGTTCTTACAGTTTACATTGAACAGTTTGGACAAAATCCAGAAATGTGTCTTAGGGCACATTCTGTAACTATTGTCTCTCCCTGAAGGCAGCTGTCAGGACATTGCTGTCTGCCAGGTCTGCCTCTCTGTCATCTCTACACACAAAGAGACTTTTAAAATCAAAAAGCGAGACACTTCAGAAGTTAGATGTGGTCTTGTAATTAGTGTTTAAATTTTCTTTTAGATCGAACAATTTGCCTGCATGTGATTTCTTTTCCTTTTTTCCCCCCATTCATTCTTCCAGCATCTCTCTTATACTCCCTCTTGCTCCATAAACTGCCTGTCATAACATCCTGCTTGCTTTTGGATAGATCTGATAATCCATTCTGGACATACTAAATGTTCCACAATAACACCACAGAAGCCAATTTCATCACCCATTTCCTATCCCACACTAACACTCATTTCCGTCTCTGTACTAGCCTTAAGTATTTGTGGGGTTATATGGTGAACAAAAATGGGTAACTGATGCATTTCAAAAGGAACCCAACAAAAGAAGAAAACCACTTTTTCCATCGGAATCGGTTCCCTTCTCTAGTGCACAAACACACAAATTGCTCTGCAGGTGAATATAAGGAGTGGCTGAAGGCAGGGACAACGAGCAGGTGGAGTTTTTGCCTACTGCTTAACCTAGCGCTGCTGACAGAAAATACACATATCAAACGGTGTCACATATATAAAAGGGCCATTGTGAAGGCAGGGGAGATTATACTTGAAAGAATAGATAGATAGCATAAAAGTATAATATTCCCAACTTCTAAGTGCAAGATACTGTGACACTTGCTGCTAGATTCGTTAACATTTTGTGTCAAATTCCCAGCAGAATTTTCTAATAAATCTCTTGGACCTGATCTACACTTTTGACCTTTTGCTATCCAAAAATAAAAGACAAATTAATCTCAATGCAAATTTTGTGCTTAATACAGTTTTCACTTACTTATACAAGCTCATACTGGGCATAATAACTTGAGCAAACCTCCTAGTAATCAATAGGTTAAAATGTAATATAAATTATGTAATATGAAAATATTTCTATATTAATTTCAGAACCAATAATCTGAAAATGAACATAAGTGTATTAACATAAATATTATGAAGTATAGGGAACTGATATATACAGTTAAAACTAAAAACCTCATCATAATTGTTACAGCTGTCAGTAAAACCACAGATATCTAGAGTACTAAAAATAGAAGACCCCAAAAATCATCAGTAAAAAAGAGCTGTAAAAATAAATACATAATAAGAAAAAATCATGCAGACAGGAGGTTTCTAATACATGTTTCTAACGTACTTACAGAGAAGTTGGCTGATATTCTTGTAAAACACGAGATGATGAAGTAGGGTTTCTACCCCATTAGTAACCAAGTCTTATGCTAACGGATTTGGGGAATAAACATCTTTAAACCAGATGCACTACAGAAAGTACCCAAGTGCCTTAAGAAAATACTGAGATGAGCAAAAAATGGCATTTTAATAAATGTTTTAATATTAGAGAGACTGGTGCTAGTGTTCATACAGCATAACCAAAACAGCCCAATAGAAAATGCCCTTCAGGAATGGTGACTTGAAATGATAGGTTATGCTGTACTCAGATGGAACTTCAAACATCCAGTTTAGTCGCATCTTGATGAACTACAGGGACATGTGACATATGAATTAGAAATTTTAACCATCGATTTCTTAATTGAATTTTGTTTGTAGGACATTTTCTTTACTTACTGCAGAAAATACTTTGTAGAATATTAAAGGGAATTTCAGGCAAAAACTAGGTCATCTCACGAGGAGACAAACAGAATGAGTTTGATTTCTATCCCTGAATTTGACTCCATCCTTGATTTTTCCATAGTGACCCATTCCCGCAAAGCCTATTAAATTGTACCTTTCACAGCTACTTATTGATGCAAATGTTTTCCTCATTTTCTAGGTTGTTTAACAATTTGAGGTCTGATTTTCAGAACTGATAAATGATATTAACAGAGAAGCGATTGAAAGGATTTTTTTAACATGCAGTTATTGCATACAGCTAAGTGCTTTGAAAAATTCAGCTTGAATTGTCTCTAATTTTCATACAGTTTTTGTTTGTTATGTTTTTTTTTTCCAAATCATATTGTCTTTTTTCTTAATCTTGAAAACAGGGTAAATATCTTTAAAATGAGACTGCTAGATAAAAAGTTATTTAATGTGTATCGAAAAACCAAGTACTTATGATCGATGGCATAGAAAAAGACAACACAAACGCAAACAATGTTGTTTCCACAGCAGTTTGAATAATGTGCAAGAAGAATATACTAAGCACTGACAAGAAAACAAATTTTTGATAAGCTCGTCAATAAGCAACTCTTGCTCATTCTGCTCACTGAATCAGAAGAGGTGATCTGGAAAATACAGTTTGTGATCAAATCGATCAGAACTGTGTCATTTATGCACCAATAGTATGGACTGTACTTCTGTACAGAAAACACTTGTTAACATTTCCCAAGCATGTAAACTGTGACAAGAGCTCTGGAAAGCAGGAGGAGACTTGAGGAAGAAGCACAGGTGTTGAAAACTTCTTAGTTTAAACAGGGGAATGAGAAGGGACAAGAAGTTTACACCAAAGATACTTCTAGGCTATTACTGCTCAGAAAGAGTGCTCAGCTCTCTAGTAGGACTCAGTGATGATAGTTCATGATTCACCCGAATTTGTATTCTTCCATTAGCCTTCCTCAATCTTCCAACCATTCTGAAGCCACAACATGGGTATCACAGAAGCCTTAAGGCCACAAGGACATCTCAATTGTCATAGAAGATTGGAATATATAGAAAGACCATCAGAAAAGAGCTGGATTTCCCCATCACCTGAAGCTGTCAGTGACTGTGATAGCCTTCCAAATAAATTTATTCCCCCATTATAGACCATTAATTGTGATTATTATCTCTTCAGCCTGACTGAGTTCCTCATACTACTATGATCTTGTTCGTCCTGTGATCTTTTTTCTAAGGCCAGGTTTCTCTGGATCCCTTTCTTTGGTTGAAAAGGCACAGTTGAGACCATCATCAGTAGCAATCCATTGTCTTCCACCAGAGGATAAGGGAACCATGACAAATGAACTGCCATGGAGTTCTTTGCATGGCCAGTGATCCAATAAATGCTGATAATTTTCTGTAACTTTGACATATCGCAAACTATTCCCTTGTGAATTCCTTGTGAATTTTGAGCAAATTTATGTGAAAAAACCCATTGTGTCCTAAATCACTTGTAGATCTGTACCTTCCCCTCTCACTAAAAAAACATGGAAAGCTTTAAATACCAGGCCTTAAGACACTTTGCTACACAAACGGGTAAAATTTTGCCCCATATCTGAGTCATGTTTTTAACATTTTGCTGATTACCAGCAATGTGAAATAACACCTTTTGAGAATTTTGTGTGATTTATTCTTTTCTTTTTCATCACTGTAAGAAAAATTAAAAATGCATCTTTCAGAACAGTCATATTTTCTGACATTTGTTTTCATTCAGTAATTCAGTTTGGCTTAAATTATCAGCAAGAAATTAAGCACTTGCAAGATATTTTGGAAATAAACTGTCTCTGAAAACGTTACAGAACTTGCTTGAAAAATTCCTTAAAATCTCCTTTTCAAGTTAGGGAAAAATATTTTCAATTGGATAATCATTTTTTCTTTCTTTTTAATTAGAATTTAAGGTATATTTCAATCTCTAGTTTCTCCCCAGAATAATTTTATTTTACTTGAGAAACACTCTGTGTATAAGAAATCTCATTTTTGGATTCCCACTGACGTATATATGCCATTAGAGAATCACAGAATGGTTAAGGTGTGAAGACACCTCTGGTAATCATCCAGTCCAACCTTACAGCTCAAGCAGGATCCCCTACCTAGGGCAGGCTGTGCCGGGCCTTCAGCAGTCATGTTTTGAGTACCTCCACAGATGGAGACTCCACAACAACTCCAAGCTACCTGTTCCAGTGCCTGACCACCTTCACGTGGAAAAAATGGGGGATTATGTTCAGAGATTTTTTGGTTTTTAGTGTGGTTCCACTGCGTGTTTTATCTGTCCCTGGGCACAACTGAGAAAAGACTGTCTCCATTTTCTTTACTTTCCCCAGTCAGCTATTTATACACATTGACAAAATCCTTCTGAGCCTTCTTTTCACCAAGAAGAGTAGGCCCAGCTCTCTCAGCTTCTCCTCACGTGAATGATGCAGACCTCACTTATTTGTGTGGACATTCACTGGATTCTCTCTAGTTAATCTGTATCTTTCTTGCAACGAACAGCCCAAAACTGGACCTAACATTCCAGATGTTGTCACACCAGCACTGTTAGCAGGGAAGGATCAGCTCTCTCGACCTGCTGACATTGCTCTTCCTAAGGCAGCCCAGAGGGTGGTTGGTCTTCTTTGTCATAATAACACATTGGTATGCCTCACGTTCAGCTTGTTTTCCACCAGAACCCTTGGGTCTTTTTCTCCAAAGCTGCTTTCCAGCTGTTTAGTCCTCACCGTGTTTTGGTGCACAGGGTTATTCCTCCCCAGGTGCACGACTTTCCATTTCCTTTTGTTGAACTTCGTAAGGTTCTTACAAGCCCATTGCCCAGCCTCTCAAGGTCCCTCTGAATGGCAGCACAAACATCTGGCATACCAGCCACTCCTTCCAGTTTTGTATTATTTGCAAACAGGTCGAGGGTGGACTCTTTTCCGTCATCTTGATTGTTAATGAAGATGTTGAACAGTATTGACCCTGGCCCACATCTGAACTTCATGTTTTTAATCACAACTCTTTCAGCCCAGCAGTTCAACAAGTTTCTGGTTCACCTCATTATTCTTTTATCTATCTAAATCACTTTGTCTGTGACAATATTGCAGAGACAGTGTTAAAATCTATAGTCAAAAGTCAAAATAAATAACTTTGATTCCTCTTCTATCATCCACCAGGCAAGTCACCTCACTGTAGGAGACTATCAGGTTGGTCAAGTGTGATTCATCCTTCATAAATCTGTGCTGACTTACATGTTTGGAAATGGTTTCCAGGAAAATTTGCTCCATCTCCTTCCCAGAGATAAAGGTGACGCTGATTAGTATGTAGTTCCCCAGAACTTCCTTGCCTTTCTTGAAGTCAGGAATGGTGTTTTCTTTCTTCCTTTTTTCAGGAACCTCTCCCAGTCTCCACAGCCTTTAAAAGATAATCAAGAGTGGCCTCACAGTAACAACAGTTGGCTTCTTCAGCCTTGCTGGGTGCATCCCAACAGGTGCAATATGTCTGTGCAATTCCAGTTTGATTACGTAATCCATAATCTGATTCTTCTCCATCAATGGCAAGTCTTCTTTGTCCCAGGTTTTTGCGCTGCTCTTCAGAATTTGGGACTGAGGAAGGCTAACCAGTAAAGACCAAGCCAAAGAAGGCATTGATTACCTTGGTTTTTCCATGTTCTTTGTCACCAGGTCCCCTGTCCCATTTAGCAGTGGGTTGATATTTACCCTAATCTTCTTGCTGCTGAAGGACTTGTAGACTTTGAAGACCCTGTCAGATTCAAGTCCAGATGGTCATTGGCTTTCCTAAATTTGTCCCTGTATGGTCAGACTGCATCTCTAGGCCCTTCCTGGACCACATGCCCCCGTTTCCACCTTCTTGTTTCCTTCTTTTTTTCATGTTTGAGTCTTGTTAGGAAGTTCTTGTTCATCTGAGCAGACCTACTGCCACCTTTTATTGACTCCTGCACATTGGGGTGGCTTGTTAATTGGCTTAGAAGAGGCAGCTCTTAAAAATCAACCAGTTGTCCTGGACACCTCTTCTCTCAAGGACCATTGCCTATGAGACTCCCCTAGGCAGATCCCTGAAGAGGCTGAAGACTGCTCTCCTGAAATGCAGTTCTGGGATTTGCAATTTTGATATTTGTCTTGCTCTTGGGATTCTGAACTCCACCGCCTCATGGTTACTGCAGCCAAGGCTGCCTCAGCCCTTCACCTCCCTGACCAGACCTGCAAGTATGAGGTCTGGTAAAACATTTTGCTTTTGTCAGCTCCTCAATCACCTCTGTCAGGAAAGTTTTCTTCAATACACTCCAGAAACATTGCGGATTGTTTGTGTCCTGCTTGCTTGTCCTTTAAAGCCGATACTGGAGTGGAAGAAGCTCCCCATGAGGACCAGGGCCTCCAACAATTTATTCTAAACAGCCTGCATTACTTCAGAAATTGCTGGCAAGTTAAGAAAATATTAGGCTGCATACTTCAGTGCTACAGACTACCTCCTTGTTGATCTCAGGCCATTCCCAATAGACTTTGTACCAAAATCTGAAGATCTGTTTGAAAGATAAGAAAATCCAGATACAGAGTCTTCACACTCTTATCTCTCAGACGTATAAACCAAGACAGGAACACATTATTCAACATCATGCAAGCTTTGAAATTCCCATGATTTTTTAAAAATTGATTTATGTTATGTTTTTAGATGTAATGTTTCATAAACTAATCTTTACTTGGTCTTGCTGAAACTCTTTTAAATGTTAATACCCTGGAGTAGTTTCCCATAGTTTTTTCCCTCTTTCTTATCTGACAAAAGCAAAAAGCAAAACTAGTTCAAGTGACTCTGACAGTGCAGCCTTGGAAAGACTCATGTTTATGATTAATATCACCCATGCAAATATTTGTCTTGTCTTCAGTATGTCTAATTTCACGAGGAAGCATACAGCAAGGACTGCACATTTCGCATACATAGCAGAGTAGCAGTTGCCTTTGGCCCTCACGTGTACTGAGCTCAGTTTCATGTTTTCTGTGTAAGGGGCAAAAATATTTCAGGGAGTTTTAACCTCCTGTCTTGTCATAGAAGAGCTGTGAAAAATGCAACACAAATCTTATTGGACAAACTTTTATTATCGCAGAACAACATGCCCGAGAAGCAGGAATATAGTCCAGGTAGCACAATTTTGAATCTTTGGCCCTCAGTTGTTACAGTACAGGACATAATTTAAAATAAACTATTTGTTGCTGTGGGACCTCCAGCATGCTTACTAGCTACTGAAAAACAGAGCATAATTAAACCAAACCAAAATCAAATCTTTATAAGTAGACAGGTAAATGTAACTATAGGAACTACTATTTTTAGAAAAGACATAAATGAAGAACATGATTTTTGTCTGGTGTCTATGAATCTGAATATTTCTTTATCCAAAAGCTTTGCAATAGTTTTATTGTTTTAGGTTACAGATAGTCTCTAGATAAGGAGCTATTGTAAAAAGTGTCATAAACTCACTTTCAAGCTAAACTCAATGGATAGAAAGAAATTAACTAGAAATGCTTCCCACAGAAGATCAACAACCAACCACAAACTTCTATGATTTACATTATATCAAGAATCACTGAAACATGTGAATAAATACAGAGAATACAATATGAAAGTCTTCAGAAAAAACAATCTCTGAAAAACCGCCCTAAGCAAAACTGAAGTCCATTATACTGCAGCAGTATAGTGATGGTTAGAACCATTTGACTGCACACATTTGCAGCTATTTTATGAAAAAAAGAAAAAAATACAGAATAATGTCTTTCACTATAGAGTATATAATTGATTTATGTAGAGCAAAACTGGATTGAAAGTATGAACTCTTGGTTGCATCATCTGACCCACAAAAAAACTTTTATAGTTTTTGAAAAGCAGGTGCAATTGGAACAGCTGAAAGTGTAAGGTAATTTTCAGAATAGTCTGGTTTTTGTGATCTCATTTTGAATACAATTATTTTAGGATCATTTTGATAAATGTGATCTGAGGTTTAAACAGGAGATAGGCTGATGAAAAGGAAAGATTTTTTAAAATCATATAAGAAGAGAGAAAACTGAGCTTTACACAAGCACTTTAAAGTATATTCCTTAGCCATACAATGTTTCTGTGTCCACTCAGTACTATAAAAAAAAAAAGAATCAAACAAACAGTTAAAAAACCAAAACAAAAATCCACTTGTTTTCTTATATTCTCAAAAGAAAAAAAAAAGATATGCAAATATCTTT
>NW_010393601.1:1718-2141 GCF_000710305.1 Buceros rhinoceros silvestris | reverse complement strand
CCTAACTGTTCTCGCACGATGCAGGACTCGAGGTCGACTGTTTGCCACTTGCCCTCCATCTTGCGGGCCCAGGTTCTATGTTCTGTGGGATATAACACTGTCCTATTGTGGTCTAACCCTAATGCCAGAATTGGGTGTATCATAAACACTGCAGCTTTGTGGGTGGTCAATAGGAATGTAGTGACCCTGTTCGTGTTATGTTCATATGTAAAATTTACCATATTCCACCAGGAATGTAATTCCTTCTCAAAATCCATGGCATTGTCCCAAACTATTTTCCGGATTTTGGTCGGGAATATTCCTTCTTCACCTTCCCTTATAATTGAGGCAGAGACCGTTTGCATCCACAACTGTGCCTGGATGCAGCTAAGAGCCAGAGAAACCTTATTTGTATACCCACCAAACATATCTCCCAGTAATTCA
>NW_010393601.1:0-1314 GCF_000710305.1 Buceros rhinoceros silvestris | reverse complement strand
TCCTCGAGTCCGTCTTCGGTGCAACCAGGTAGTCCATCCGTCATAGGAGGTTCGGAGGAAGGGGGAACAGGCTGGCTGAATTTCGGAAACATTGGTCTCATTAATAATTCGATCCGTTTAAGGGACCATTCCGGGTTAAATAGCAATTGCTGTTGACCCGTATTCCGGATTATATATGGGCCAACCTCAAAGATCATGGGTTTAAGGGCTTGCAAAGATTTAGTAGTGGGGGTTACAGGTGAGCTACTAGGCCCAGGAGTCGTATGGGGACCATCCGTAACATTGATCTGGAATCCAAATGAAAGTGCAATAGGTCCAAGGTACCATATGCAGTCCCCAACAGTAGTGTGTGTTAGCGTAAAGTTAAGCCAACAATCGGGATTTGTTAAGTAGCAATCCGTGAATGTTGCATTTTCAAGGGCCTTTGCACTCACCTGAAAGCCCCTACGGATTCCTGGATATTCACTATAAAGTAGTGGATAAAGACTCTTAGTGGTGCTATTCATTATCCGGCATCCAAACGAGATTCTCTCTCTTTTTGTTCCCTTCAGGGAGTTCCCTACCATTCTCTCTTTTCTATGAAAGAGGATATGTTCCCACTCCTGGGGCTGATATAACCGATCATTGTACATAAGAACGATTGACAAGTCTAAAGCTATGCCTAGCTCCCTTGTCGCTCTTCCCTTTAAAGCCACAGACCAGGGCCATTCAGGGACAGAGGATCCTTCGTTAAGCCCCTGGGTTATTATCAGGACTGTGAAAAGCGTAATTTTCCTGGCTGTACTTGCGTGACCTTCCATGAGGGCTTGTTTGCCTTCTTCACTCGAGTATGATGGATCCAGGCGCTGTGTTCCTTAATTTTGATTGCCGTGAACGTTGTCCACAGCACCTGGAAGGGTCCTTTCCACTGAGGCTCCAGAGTATTCTCTGCAAGGGACTTAACATAATTTTATTGGATTCCCCAAAGCTGCCATATACTCCGATATCATAACTTCCCCTGATTGATCAGTCATTCCCTTTTGTACACCATATGGTCGGCCGTACAGAATTTCGAAAGGACTTATGCCTTCTTTTGCTTGCGGACGAGTCCTTATTTGCAACAAAGCCAGTGGTAGGGATTGAGGCCGGGGCAAATTTGTCTCCTGACCCAATCGTACAATTTGTTGTTTTATCAGGTGATTCATTTTCTCCACCTGTCCACTTGACTAAGGATTGTATGGAGTGTGCAACTGCCAATCAATCCCCAAGTGTTTGCTCAGTTGTCGGACTACCTTGGGTATAAAGTGCGGGCCCCTGTCTGAGGAGATATGGGCC
>NW_010393600.1:44110-45094 GCF_000710305.1 Buceros rhinoceros silvestris | reverse complement strand
CCCCCTTCTCAAACCGCGACACACAAGAGCATGGTTTCCTTGATTCATTTCAGAAAACATACTGAAGTCACTGTTGGAATAAAAACGCCATGTTGTATCTGAGGTGTAAGTTATACACAAAAAAGAAGCCAACACTGTTATTTGGAGTAAACAAACCAGTTAGATACTGCAAGAACTGCCATGGACCCTTTAACTCAGCCTAAAAGTCTCCTTATCTCTGACAGGTTGTTCTGAAGCACCAGCCTAACAAAGCTTACTTTGTGTCTGGTTTCTGTTTGATGATGGATTGGCTTCAATGTACGGAAATTGCTGACCCACCCCTAGTTCCCCTGAGCTTTCTTCCCCACAACTCAACATTTTAATCTTTTTCTTTTGTGTGGACTCATCAGTGCCTACAGCAATTGTGATCAAATCAAGCCAACATCAAGAGTGAAAAAAGAAGTCCCATCCTTCTCTTGTACTGGCATAAATATTCATTCCACCACACAATGAAGACGATTTCAATTAAAATTAACTTTTTTATTATTATTATTTGGTGGGTTATAGTGTTATTGAACAGGAGGAAGAGTGGCCCCACCTCTAGGTTACACATATAAAAGATATAAACCTAGAGTTAATCAGATTTAAACAAAACCTGACTTAAACAGATGGCAATCACTACGAAATACACCCAATTTTTTGTTTCCTTACAGAAGTATTTGGAGTATGTGAAAATACCAGGCATGTGAGATTAAAGATAAACCTGCATAGTCAGATACATTAGGCTGACGGCCATTTTCCAGTCCTAAGGAAAAAACACCTAGTGCACTAAAAAAAACTTCCCAGGGCATTACATGTAAATAATCATAATTATTACATGATCTAAAATGCCATGGTTGGATTTGTCCAAGATGCAAAGGACAGAGCACTACTGGGGAGTGACACAGAGACCCACTGAAGAGATCTGGTCTCTCCAGGAGGTCAGCAGCAGGCTTTTTTTTTTTT
>NW_010393600.1:26024-44031 GCF_000710305.1 Buceros rhinoceros silvestris | reverse complement strand
CTCCAGGGGGTATAAATGCGGGTTTTTTTTTTTTTTTTTTTTTTTGGTGAGGATTTGCACGGATTGTCACCTGTGCTGAATCCACTAGACACCTTTTAAAAAGTCTCATGCATCATGGTTATCACTTTGATACCTTTCACCATCAATAACTTCGCTTAAAGAAAGAGAGAATAATCCTTTATTATTATCACTGTCATAATCTAGCATTTCTGTATATGATCTGTACCTTGCTCTGCTTTCTCTAGCAAAATTCTGAATTAAGAACATGAAATGATCCTGTGTGCACATTCATTAATAATCAGAAAGAAACACTTTCCAGTAGATGGCTGAAAACTAAGGAAATTTTTTTCTTCTGGCAGGCAACAGATAGGAAAAACTTAACTACGCCAATGCAAAAATGTCAAGCTGTTGTTATCAGAATAATAAAAATGTTATGGGAACATTTTTTTATTATTAATTTATGATGAGGAATGGGATTTTTTGTTGCTTTCTGTATTGTTGTTGCTTTGGAAATTTCAGTGTCAGGAAAGACACTCAACATGAGTCCATGAATCTCTCCTTCTTCATCTGCTATGATTTTTTCCCTTTTTCATTTGTTGCAACTTACAGAAAACCCTCCAACACAACTTGGAAAATCCATCGCCTGAAACTCTCAGAGTTCATGGCTGTAAGTAAATGTTGGGAGAAGACTTGGTTTTGGTTTTAATCTACATGCCAATCAGTTTTCTTGGCCTCAGCACAGAATTTAATTGGATTCACTCTCAGGATGAGACAACCTTTCCATTCACAGCTCTGAAAATTCCTTCATTGGTAATTTTACGTAAAATTTCAGAAACATCATTTTGTACTCATATATTCTTGTGTCTTTGCAAAGCATTGAAAGAAGTTACCTGTATTTATAGCAAACAAACTTCAAAAGTCTAAAGGTCTAAAAGCAGTAACACAAAGATACATGAGTACAATAACTATCGATATTATGGCTTCACTGTAGCAAAATTCAGAACAGATATTACTCTCAAAAAAGTCTTTACAAACAAATTTCATTAACAAGTTAAAAATATACAGACACTTGTACCTCTCTTCACGGACAACTCAACCCTCTTTCCATAGGCTGAGTCCTGTTAAAGGGGAGATGTATTTACATGGGAAAGGTCACTTTACCCACAGTCCGACTCCCAAGCAGCCATAGGATATTTTTAGCCCAGTATCAACCATAAGTTTATTAAGCAAAGCTCAATGCCACTCTAACATGTTTGGGTGGTAGGTTTTACCTTCAGTGTTTTCCATAAGCAGATCTAATCTTATCTCTGTCTCAGTACTACCTGATGCAACAGTGCAGCTTTGGACTACCATTGTAAACTTGACAAAATTGAAAATTCTGTGAAATCTCAACACCTCAAACTCAGTGAGATTTTCTTATATTTAATAGAGTTCAGTTTTCACCAACTGTAACTTTGGGATGGACAAAGAACTTACTGGTTAAATAAGACTCTTGCTCCTCTGTTTTTTGAAGAAGACTTATTGAGACACTAAATGCAAAGGAGGGAGGAAAGACCATTTTGTGGGAGGCAACATCATCTAATCATCCACACACAGCTCAGGAGCTCAGAATTAGCACTACTGGTTTCATTGTTGATCCTATGGATAAACTTTGACGAGGTGTATTTCATCTCTGAATCCAATTTTTCCAGTCTATGACATGGACATACACCTTCTCAAGGTGCTTTAAGATCTCTGTCTTCAAACATAGATCACCTAATTCTTGCATCAAATTTAGTTTTCTGTGCCACCAAATCAAGGGTTGCTTCCTACTACCATTCAAGTTTCTACACTGATGTCAAAAACCACGCTTTCCTCTTTCCAAATTTGAGATTAACTCTGGAGAGCTCTATTTGCTCAATCACACAGTTGAAAATGGGGGAAAGGGCAGGTTATGACCAAGGTTTTGTTTCAAACCTTCCAAGAAGCAGCTCTAGAGAGGTTTTGTAATACTTAGCAATACTGCATATTTTACAATATTGAGCTTTCCAGAAAACTAAAAGCAAATGAGCTCCCCCTTCCTCTGGCCCGTCTTTCAGTGTATGCACTATCTAACTCTTTCAAGATCTCTAGCTTGAAGTGTGACATCTGCTTTCTAGATTATCTGGAATTCTGCTTTCTTGAAAGACAGACTTCTAGCTAAAGCTATTGCAATCACTATGTGAAAAGGTTGCCTTGTGTACAGTGCATTAGAACACACTCATTTTGGCTGTTGAGTATGACCATAATAATAGTGATTTACCTAATTTGTCAATTCTATGTTTAAAATTTCACCACTTCTGGCTGTTTGGTAATATTAAGTGTAATTAAATACCAGAGTTCATAGCAAACTATCATTGTGTGCAACACCTAGACAAAAGTGACGAATTTGTGAGTATCTGTCTGTCTGACACCTCTTGAAGTTTTTGTGAAATAAAATACAGAAGTCATTGTTCAAAACTATTCATCTGATACAGAAAGCGTAGTAGGTTTATACTGACCTGATAATTTTAGCAACTTTGTTCGATCTTTAGTTAGTTACAGAATATTGTATTCACCTATGGCTGGATTTATCCAGTAAGTTGGGGATTGTCCAATGTACTTGGCAAGAAAGGGAGCTTTTGGCAGAAAAAGATCGCATCTGCATTTGTAGATCTTATGGGAAAAAGTTGTGTCATCAGGGCAATGTAATATCACATGTTTAAATGTTTCATTAGTATCAATACAAGCATATGCAAGGCAAAGTTTCTGTTTTTCAGTTTAGGCTTTTATGATCTTAATTTTTTATTTCCTTTTGTTTTCAAAGAAGTCTGTGTTGCTTCAAATCCACTTCTGATGTGTTTCAAATCCCCTGTGCAGTGACTTGGTACCAAGAGAGGAATGCTAATAATCGCACACACACATACACAGTGTTTGTGCACAAGACCTGGCACACCAAAACACGATACTGAACTTCGCTGTTTCTTCTAGATCCTGCAGAAATTAAACATTACATCTTGACTAGTTACATATATACTCTCTCACAGTAACTGTTAATGCGGTTTTGGTTTGGATATGCACCCTTACGATACCATTATCTGTTTCAAGTACAACCTTTGGTCGCAATAGGTGTGGCATAAAAGAGAATTACAACCCCTGTCCACAACAGAATCAGAACAGTTATTTTGGCTGTTTGTCTTCAAGATGCTAGAAGTCCCTGTCAGCATTTTAGAGTTTAGCAGTGAGCTTAAAATAGGACTCAAAGAATAAAGCCCATGCTGATCTATG
Source organism: Buceros rhinoceros silvestris (assembly GCF_000710305.1). Taxonomy (NCBI): domain Eukaryota; kingdom Metazoa; phylum Chordata; class Aves; order Bucerotiformes; family Bucerotidae; genus Buceros; species Buceros rhinoceros. Next base: position 40,746 of record NW_010393600.1, on the reverse strand, counting down.
GCCATACTTGTATATAAAGGATCATGGCATTCTGGGAAAGATTACACGCACCAGTTGTTAGAAAGCAAACAAAAACCTCTTGACCCTTTTTCTCATGTACAAGCCTTTTTAGAGAAGGAAGTACCATCTTCTTTCACTGAAATTGCATTTTGTCTGCAACTCCCTCATCAAATTTTCATATAGATGCACTAGATCTTTGTGATCTTAAAAGTCCTCCTGAATTCTTTGCTGCTCCTCTGTCCTTGAGAACCCACTGCACACGTGCAGATACAAGAGCACACACTTGTATCCATGAAAACCACTGCTGCATTCAAGCACAGTGTACTCCGGAGCACATTATGCTCCTGAAAATACTTCAATATACATGATATTACAAAATGTATTAGGACCAGAAGACACTCAGTTACACAGGGAGCGCCCCACATTTTTTAAAAAAATATATTTCTAACTTCAATATTTTTTAGTGAAATAGAAACATTGCACTGATAGTTGCAGACTATTAGCGAATTGGTTTTCCTCGCATCTCTAACTTTTTCTTTCTGGAATAGTACATTATTGCACACAGGCAACAGGTAACATTGAAATAAGTTAAAATTTAAATAAGGGAACATAGATATAAAAAAGAGATTTTTAATTTAGAAGTCTCCAGCACTTGTAAAAAGGTTCACTGCCAAGAAGTCCCATGCGTAGACCACATGAGCAAAGAAAAACACAAGGGACATGGGGAGGTATCACATCCATTTTAAGTGGATGATCTTGTTTCTGGTCCCTACCGAGATATTAAAAATAAGTATTATAAACAAAGCTTTATATACAGTCAGGGGCCAGTTCTGTGCACGCTGCATCTCACCTAAAAAATTGACTGCGCAGGCCCGGAGGGTATACTCACGTTTGCAAAGCCCTGTAGCGCAGCCATCAGCACGCTTGCAGTAAGCGTGGGAAAAACCCTTCTCAAATCTTCGTTTGCGAAGCCAAGCCATGAAATACAGTTAAGATTGTGAAGGTATCTACTGCAAAGACTATTCAAATAAGAAAGGTAAAAGGAACTTAGGAGATAGGTGACACAAAGCCATTTGACTGGTAAAAAGAAAGGGTAATCACCATAATGAATTAAAAGATCATTATACAAAAAGTTGTGACCACTCTCAAATGTTCTTGTCAAACGGCTTTTCAGTTCCTTTTCTCCCCTCCTTCCCACAAAACTTTACGAGGACTTAGTGCTCTTCAGGGAAGAATTTTTAAGAGTTTTCAGAGGGTAAGTTATAAACAGTAAGTAATTTTTAGCCAAAGTACAGTTATATAGGAACACTGGGATACTCAATTACTTTCAGAATCTTTATTGGCCATCAACTGACCAGACTGATTACAGAACAGAGAAATTGTTTCAAAGCATGACAGTTGCTGACCACAAAATCACAATCAAACTGTCAAAGAATCAAAACCAGCCACGGACTTATCTATACATTGAATACTCAAGAACTTGAAAGACATGGGGATTCTTTAAAGCGACTCATACACTCCCAGCATATGGTGCCAGGCTTAAGTCTGCAGTACAACTTATATTTCAAGAAGTCTGACACTAAATTTACATGATACAGGGCATTAAAACATGAAAACAGAAAGTGTGAGAAGAAAAATCAGTTCTGAGACGGTCTGATGTTACAGGGGTACACAGCGTTGGTCAAGCACTCCATACTGCAGCAATGCAACTGAAGTTACATACTATTCGTTTCAGGACTTAAAGAGATAAACAACTAGTCCTATACATTATAAATATTTATATCATGGTTTACATTATTATGAACTAAACCTTCTTTTTCTCAACAATTTCAATCAAGGGACACTCTAGAAACTTCCTGTGCTCAATGAAGGACATAGCTACCTACCTAGAAAACAGTTCCCGCTTGTGGACCCAGACAAATCTGGAGTAAGGCCACATTTATATTACCATGGAGAAAGCAGAGCCAAGCTGGGTGTGATCGGTTGCAGTATCTCACAGACAAAAGGACATGGCTCTGCTCTGTGAACACCAGTCTTGACCTTAGAGTTTGTGCCCCTCTTTCTCCTTGAACTCAAGAAGATGGCCATTCTGGACAATGGACTCACACTCCAAAGTGTTAAAACTATGATTGCAAAAGTCACTGGGCTTTTGTCAAGAATCAGTGCCGCAGCATCTCCCATTCTGTTGGTAGCCAGTGGAAAGTCAGAGTGGCTAGTGGCTTACCATGGTCTCACTGATGTTAATGGTTTGTGTTGAAAGGGACATAAGCACCAGGGAATAGCTTATTGAGTGAGTGCAATACACTTCATAAGAAGTTAAATTTTCACCATGAAAACATGTCTTGCAGCTGGAGCTAACTGGCCTGAATAAGCCTACAATCAACAGGTTTTCAACATGATGAGTTTGGAAAAAATGCTGATCCCAGATAACGAGGCTTGATATTGCTGTGTATTACTAATGGTCTAACTTCACCGAAATACTGTGCTGAATAAAAGGCTTAGGTTCACTGAAATACTCAAATATAGGTCTGTCTCTAAGCATTAAAATAAACCTTAGAGAAAGGAACCTTCACAGGCACAGGATATTTTTAATGCAGTTTTGATATTATCCATATAATGTCATCATTAATTCAGATTCCATCATAGTTTAAAATCATAGAATAATTAAGGCTGAGATGGATCTCTGAAGCTTTTCTTGCTCCAAGGAAGGCCAACCACACTGTTATATCAGGCTGCTCAGAGCCTTGTCCAGTCAAGTTCTGAAGATCCTCAGCAGTGTCAATTCCATAGCCTTTCAGGGAAATCCGTTCCAGCACTCAAGTGCTTTCATTAGGGACATAAAATAGTTGTAGCAGATATTTGTTTTGATTATGGGAACTGACAGGACAGCATATCCATTCTCAAAAAAAAAACCCCTATTTCCAATCCACCTCCTAACAACAGCACAGGACTCAAAAATGTTGTAATTCAAGTAATATTTACTGATTCAGCCTGCTTTTAGGTTTAAGGCCACGATAATTAATTGCCTCTCTCTGTGTTTTACACTGTGCATATGCAAGTTGTGTGCACCATGCACAGTACAGCACAGGACTCAAAAATGTTGTAATTCAAGTAATATTTACTGATTCAGCCTGCTTTTAGGTTTAAGGCCACGATAATTAATTGCCTCTCTCTGTGTTTTACACTGTGCATATGCAAGTTGTGTGCACCATGCACAGTATAGCCAAGGAAAAAAAGGTCAAGCTATCTCCACCTACTGTCTTAATCTCTGAGATGAAAACAAATAAGTTCAAATTCACCACCCGATTGTTGTTAATATCACAGGGCTTCCCCCACAATTACGTTCACAAACCAACCGTGGAGCTCAGCACATGACGTACCAGAGGGGTATTTTTCCCTTTATTTAAGCAGCATGAAGGAAGTGTTGGCAACTTCACTAGTCATCCAGCAATGCCCAAAACCTGAATGATTATTCATTCTTGCTGCCCACCCAAACAGAGATCCTTAGCTGATTTCAGGAGGATCTGTAGTGAGAGTTGTCATTTGTGCACTGTCAATAAATTAACCTTTTAATCTTTCCTTAATTTGTCATTTCTTTTTCCAAAAGAAAAATCCTCCCCCATGCAGTCAATAATTATCTCTATGCCTTTTCCAGGAGGTGAGTGGGTTGATGACCTCTCTTCTGCTTCCGTTTCTTCTCTGCTGTGCTTTGCCTTGCAGGAGCATCATCTGACTGTTTTTCCCATCTTTCAGAGGGCCACCAAGTAGGTTTCATCGTGCCTTCTCTTTGCACTGAGGGGTGCCAGAAAGCTGGGTTTCTGTTCTGTCCTCCTTTCCTCAGGACTCAGGGGATATAAAAGAGGAAGGCTGACAAACACATCTGGCAAGGATCTGCCTACCTCACTGTTGCTGAAAACACCATTGACTGAAGATTGCATAAAGTATATTTAAAGCAGCACCTTATGCAATTCAGATGGACTTAATAGTCAGTGCAAATGTTTAATACAGTTCTAATTACCAGTCTCCTGCCTACATCATCCATTCATCTAAATCAAAACAAATCTGACGGACTATAATAAAATACTTGGCAGCATCTTTGTGTTGCAACGACTCACTGTTTAGTTCAACTGATGTTCTTTAAGTGAAAACCAACACTGTTCCATTGGATACCTAGAAAAAGGAAGAAAGTGCAATACAAGTAAAGAATTTGAAAAGTTTAATTTCACCAGCATGAAAGTGAAATTAAATGGTATCACAGGATCACAGAATGGTAGGGGTTGGAAGGGGCCTCTGGAGATCACGTAGTACAATTCCCCTGCTAGAGCAAGCTTACCTAGAGCAGGAGACTTGTTCTGACTTCAGTAGGTTACAACTCCAGTGTCTCAAGAATAGGGTGTCAGATAAAACCTGAAGGAAGGAGAAAAAAACCCAAAAAGATGTGTATATATTTTTGAAGGAGAGAGACGGAGGGTGTGTTCCTTGGTTGAAACAAAGTACATCATAAAATACCAGCACACATCCAACATAAAATGAGGCTGAAGTCAAAATCCCATTCTTTGCTGATGTTCCAGACAGGGATCTTGATTTCTCCTTCTTTCCTGTGTTTTATAGCGGATTTTACCTTTATACTAGAAGTCTTGAACTAGTCACAAAATGTTGAGTAGGTCAGCCTTCGGAAAACAGATAGATCAGATGATCTGGGACACTTTTGGGTATAAATACATAAGCATTTCAGGTGACCTTGTAAGACTGGTCTCAGTGACGCTTCTTATAAATTAAAATCCCTAAGATTTCTTTCAGGTTTTCAGTCTGCATGCTAACGAGCAAAGCTCGATGTTGCTTTACTAAATATTGCAAAATGACTATAACGCAGATGCTTCAACTCATCGATGCATGCATTTTTCACATAATTTCTCTTGAATAAAATCCTTCAAACAGAAGCTAATTGGAGCACGGTTAGTGCCACCTTCAAAAGCTTTGTGGTAACCCTCTGAGCAAGATAGGACATGTCACAGGACGTATTAGCTTTGAATTAGTCTGCACCTACTTGATGGGGTACTGAGGACAACAGGAATCCCAGACAACAAGCATAGCAGGTCATTCTGCCTTGGTGTAAAGAGATCAGAAACTTTAACATCCACAGCTGGGAAGTACCAAGGATACATAATGCTGCCTTAGATGAGATTAATTTTTTATGTAATTGTAATGGGTTTTTTATGTAAGTGACCATAATGAATATATCCCTTCTAGAAGAACTGAGGTAAGTTTCTGCACAGAAAGTGCCTGAAGGATATCCTTTTAGTCTCTGTAGAGGAAAACACACCCAGTTTTCCTTTAGCAAAGTTTACTATAGTCTTTGGAATGGATTTTAAAGTTGTCTTATACAAGCAAGATCATTAAAGAGCAAACACCATTCCTGATGAGAAAAAAGTAATACTTTTTTTATTTTGAATGAAACAAAAAAAAAAGGAAGAAAAAACAAACAAACAAAAAGATTGTCTAGGTTATGCAAGACTGATTCTTGGCCAGCTGTGGATCATAATACCTATTATTTCAAAATATTATGCTGGAAATTTTGCTGGAATCTTACTAAACAAATAGCTGCATTGATGGACTGAAACTTCCCTATTTCTGAGTGCAACATTCTCTATCATACTGGAGACCAGATTTCATCAGAGTATTCCCCAATATTTGTGAAAAGCCTGAAAGGGAAAAAAACTATAACTGCAAACAGCCAAAAATTTTTTTAAGTTGAAGGATTCCTTGTTTTCTAGGTGTTCAATAAAATCTTCCACGAAGACTTTTCAAATCCTGCATGGTCTTTATTTCCAATTTCTGTTGAGAAACTCAATATAGAGTAACTTTGTAATGGAGCACAAAGACTGAAGACTCTGGCTTAAGTTTCAGTTCTGCAAAACTCTCTCTCCTGTGTGCTCATTAAGTATCTGTTGCACGTTTTGCTAAAAGCAAATATTTCGAAGCCTTGATTTTTCATAAAACAGATTCCTTATTTCCTTCTCATCCTAAAAGTTTATTTTTCTGTCTGTCAATCACCAGTGAAAACAGACATCTGAGTTTCATCCTCCACCAGCCTCCCCATTACCGTAACATCAGGTCGAAGGACTGCCTCATGTGTCACTCATTCAGATACAAGAACTGGCTCTATTGCTCGGCACACAACCACAGTCATCACAGACTGCAGCATGCTAATCTGCAATGACAGGAAATTTCAAGTGTTTGCCATATAAAACCCACTAAATCGCTTATAATGAGATAATTCTTTATATTGGCACCACTTGAAAGTATAATCTTGGAAATTGAAAGCCCTATCTCGTCTTCAACACAAATCCACCCAGTACACAGCATTGTTCTAGCACCACTGTCCACAGGCTTCAGCAAGACAAAGGTTTTAACTTCAGTCAAAATGAGATTACTATACAGTCCTTTGGCATATCATAAATCTGTCTAAAGTGAAAAAATTATATAAACTGTATGTTGTACTATGACAAAAAGAAGAGGGTTTTTTCTTCTCATTTTCATCCTGGGCTTTCAAAAGCATGAGACTTCCAAGCAAACGCTTTTTAGCTATCAGTAGGGTCAGCGTCACCAAAAGCCGCATTTTCTTGAGAAGAACCTTTGTCTTCCTTTTCAAATTGTACATTTTTACCTGATTATTTCCTCATGACCAACTTCAGTCAAGTTGGTTGCAAGCAGTTAGCACAAATATCCCAGAAATTAATCATAATTCAGAGGAAAAAAAAAACAAACGAACATCCAACTGACAATAAACTTCTTTCTTGTCTTGTTTTTTCAGTCTCAGAAGACAGAAGCATTGTAACACAAACACATACTGTTAGTTCCTTCAGGTGCACAGAGGCTAATAGTAATTTAATCTGAACCATATTTGCTGCAGAAAGGGCCTTATCCGAGTGCAATACTGTGGATAAGAATTATCTTCCCCTTTCTCAGGCCAAAAGTTAGTTTCTCAAAGCATTGTTATCTGAGGACATAACTAGATGCCCACTCGAATTTGCAGTGGGTATTACAGAACCTCAGAGACATAGGAAGGCCAAAAAACTAGGTAAATACATGCACAGCTAAATAAAATCACATCATTAATGCATTACATTTGGAGATTAAAAAAAAAAAAAAGCCACCACAAAAATAATTTGTCCATCAGGGTAGGGCAGGGGGAGAATGTCTTTTGGAGAGAAATACAGACAAAGGCTCAGATCAATATCCTTACATACACTCTGTTATCACATGGAAACTGCTTTATTTCTATATGACTAGATGCTCATTTGAAAGGCATGTTCAAAGAACACAGCAGCTGTCTATTGCTCCTTACAAAGGACAAACATTCACAAGAGTTTTCCTCAGCTACACCTTATAACAACATTTTCAGCTAAGATTTCACCACAGAGATCTGTTCAGGTGCCATACAGTCCATGTTATAAGGTTTCTCTAAGTCCTAAGATCCACCTTAAATTTGCCTTAAATTTGCAAAAATCTGCCCTCAAGTAGAGAACTCTAAAATAGTTTTGTTACACACAAACCACGTTTGTAGAGAGTGCTGAAGTTATGGCAGCACCATGCTGCCCAGCAGGAAACTCCCATGAGTGTAAGGATGACTCCTGCTAGCACTTAGTAAGATGAACCTGGGCATTCCTCCTGGGCCAATAAGAGCTGATGCTAACAAGAAACCCAAAGCGAACATTCTCCTACATCCTCAAACAATGATATGCTTTAAGGTGATTCGTGATCCAGTGAACACGTGGATTTTGAATTAGTTAAAAATATGTTCCTGTAGAACTGATCCACATAGATTAAAGCTGTAGGTTTAATAACGGGATTAGCCCAGTGTTAGCAACACCTGATGCAGTACATTTGCCCCAAATGTCTAAACATCTAATAGAAAAGCAGAGCAGATCACAGACTCCTTTTGCTTGGAAGATACCTTTGAGATCATCAAGTCCAACCATTAATCCAGCACTGCCAGGGTACCTAAACCATGTCCCTCAGCACCACATCTACATGTCTTAAACACTTCCAGGGATGGGGACTCTACCACCTCCCCGGGCAGCCTGTTCCAATGCTTGACCACCCTCTCTGTAAAGAATTTTTTCCTGATATCTAACTTATATCTACCCTGGCACAACTTAAGGCCATTTCCTCTCGTCCTATCACTTGTTATAGGGGGGAAGAGATCAACCCCCACCTCGCTACAACCTCCTTTCAGGTAGCTGCAGAGAGTGATAAGGTCTCCCCTCAGCCTCCTTTTTTCCAGGCTAAACAACCCCAGTTCCCTCAGTCGCTCCTCAAAAGATGTTTCAGCTAGGCTTTCTCTGTAGTCCTAGATCTACAGTTTTGATGATGTGCTCAAGCAGCGAGTCCAGCATGCACAGCACAGTGGAGGTTCAATTTACACCAACAATGCAAACATACCTCATGCACGCAGGTGAGCCCACCCATGTCCCATGCTCTCCAAATTCTGTTCATGTACTTCAAGTCTGAAGCTTTCAGCAATGTGTACTGTGTGTACAGAAAACCTGGTATTTTCCTTCAGGAAATATCTGTGCATGAGCAACACACATTCGGATTTCCAACACAGAAATCCAGCTGCTAGAGAGTGCTCCTGTGATGTGTAAGATGGTCTTGGCTGTGCAGGATCATTTTTTGCTGTGGATAAGGACTGTATGTGCCTCAGTATAAACATGCACGTAATACCTCTGATAAAGTCAGCACACTGGGCTCACTTCCAAATGAGTTGTTTAAAAGACACAGTATTGATGGATTGAGGTTGCATGAACTGAGAACTATTTGCACTCAGATACATCTAATAATTTTTTTGCATGTAAGGACACGTCCTAAGGAAAGATCTTTTGACATCACTGAAGGTGCAGTCTAGAATGTGGCTATGCAACAAAATCTGATAACAAAAGATGAAGACGGACCTGTAGAAAAAAATAGGTTATTGCAGTTTCTGCTCTGAAATTGAAAAAACGTGTTCCAGAGAAAGGCATTCTGGCTGAAGGAGTCGGTGTACATTTCAAATCCAAGAACAGTACTGAAATTGAAGCTAACTGTAATAAAGATTTTATAAGAAAGTAAATTCTTATGACAGTGGAGTTTGCAAAACATTAGAAAAAACAAGATTCCCATGCAAAGTTGTGCTGCTTCTCACGTCTCTTGCAAACAAGAGTTGCAGGAAATTAGATGATTGATGTGGAATTTATGGACTGACACCGGTTTACGTATGAATAGCTGAAGGCTGAAAAAGGCTAATTTTTTCAGGAGACAAAACATATTCATTTGAGAAATGAGAGGAGTATGCCTCCTGCTCCAGCTTTGAAGAGTCTGCAGATATATATGTATTTGGAGAAAAGAACAGCCTTAAAACAAAATACATAAGGTAAGAAGAAAGCAGATGCTTTCTCTCTACCTTTCTCTACCTACCACATAGATAAAGTTATTCCTGTGACTACCAGAGTAACCTGGAAGCCATACAAATTAGAAAAAAGTTACATTAACTACCAAAAAACCAACCAACCAAAAAAAACCCCACAAACAAACAAAACAAAACACCCAATCCCCAAGAAACCAGCATTAACAACTCTGGTACAAAAAAACTACTCGGACCCCTCCCTTTATGTAGTTTCCCCTCCTCTAAGTGTTAAAAAACTACTACCTGTTCTACAAGTTTCAACACAGAATTGGAATATCCAGCTATATTTGCATTTCTCTGTGAACTGCACGTGCAAAAACTTGCCATAAAGAACCCCCACAGTGATGCCTACATAAAGCTGCAAAAGTATCTGGGCTCATCATCTGATACTGGTTTCAGAATTATCACTTAATTTTGCCTGTGGAATATTTTCTATAGTTTTTGATGTGAAGAACCTCAAGTGAACTTTTCAGTCTCAAGAGAAAGACACAAGACCATTCTTGTAAATTAACTTCTGCTTGCAAAATAGCCAAACTGGACACAGCAATAGGTTGCAGGGGCTAAGGAAACATTACAGGGAAAAAAAAAATCCACAGTGTTTCCTCCTTTTTTTTTTTTGAGGGGGGGTGGGGAGGAAGGCATCTTTTCAGAGTAGGAATATATTTCATCCTAAAGTCACGTGCAAGATAATTTACCTTTTCTGGCATTACCTTTTACCCTATTTTCTCATTCTCCATGTTGCCATACGTTAGCCAATAAAGTCAAACTCTTCATTGCAAGTCTTCAGCTTTAGAAATCAATTGCTCTGTTACTCCACGCTGCATGGTCAGATTTGTTACTCTTAAAATAAGCTAGTGCAGGATATTTTTTTCACCATCTTGATGAGTTCCGCCATGTACTCCTGAGATCTACATAGTTCCTCCAATATACCAACTGAATTTCAGGGTATCTTAAGAGGCAAAAAGCATAGGTAAGTGGAGAATTTACTTAGCAAAGTATTTCCTGACTGATGACAAAAAAAAAATCACTGCTAGTCTGTTTGACAGATATAGCAACCTTCTTGTATTTGTTCTGTGTGCAGAACATAGTTTGTCATTTAACAGGTAATTTAACTAAAATTCACACTTTTAAAAATTCATCGTCTTCATTTTCACAGGAAAATTTCCTATAATACCAATTTTACTTCATACATCCTTTTTCAACTGAAATTTCAATTATTAGGTCTCAATCTGTAGCTGTCAAACCCATAAGATTGCACTAAAGAAAATGTGCGAAACCAGGGAAACACAAATTAAACCTTAAAATCAGATTTCAGAATCTGACACAGTGGACAGGGTCAGCCATGGATATCTGAACCAAAAACAATGACATATCGCCTTTATATCCTTGAAAATTCATGTGAATGCCTAAGAGTTTACCCAGTGAACTGAACCCAGTTTACCCAGTTTACCCATCTCATAATGAGTTTGACTAATTTTAAATTTAGTGTTATTCACACCAGTTTTATTTTGCTGATCTCAGAATTACTTACAGAGCAACATATAAATCTTGCATATAGGGATTTGAATCCCTTTCACCAGAAGGAGTAATTCCAATTCTGCATCACTCCCCACAGCCAGGGGTGGCTCCTATGTTGGGGTTAGTGGGGCTCACCCCCACAATAACTTTACATTCCTCAGTAAATCTTTCTTGTTCCTCCCTTTCAACAAGCCTGGACAGTGCACACACGAGCATCCTGGATCAGCATTATGGAAACACACCGGAAAAGGAAGCAGCCGTAGGACCAAGAAATACCTGACGCTTCTGTGGTAGGGCTTAGAAGGGGTTTCGCCATCGGTCCCCATGCTCTCAGGGACAGGCATGCAGCCACTTGCAGTATGCACAAGGAGAGTCAAATAACACAAAGTTACAAGGTCTGTTACCAGGTAAAGGTCACTTTTCAGTTTTGTAACATACATAACTAAATACATTAATATTATACTCACCCAATGAGTCGATCGTATTGTTACTGTTTTGTACCATGACGCTCATAAACCTCCTTTGCATTGCATGCATGAACATAATCGATTTTTCTGTTGACACCACCACCAGCCAAAACGCTTTAGAGTCAACAGTACACACAAGCATAAGGACATCCCACAACAGTAAATTACCAGTGTTTACTAGATCAACTAGTAAAGTTGGTCTCAGAGTTGAATTTATTTTGACAGATTCATACATCGGCTTTTTCATTCGGGTTATGAAACCTGAGTTTATAAAATGGGGAAGAACACAGCTGTATATTAATAACCAGACAGGCAGTATGGTGATTCCAGGTTATCCCGGATCCAGCGAGAAACACAAGTCACTCACGTTCCTTGCAAGTATGTCCTCTTGGCCTCCTCTAAACAATAAATACACTTTTTCTCTGATCCTTAGTTTACCATGCCTCATCAGCTCTTTTCTACTAATCAAGACTGGTAAGAAAACTGGTCTCCACCTTTCTACATTTAGCATGCAAAAACATTATTCACCTAAACTTTGTTCTCAGCAAAGATAGTTTCAAATACATGGATACCTATATTTTGATTCCACAGCTACTCTGATTCTTGAAAGCTTCATTTGGAGGGCTTAAGAAGTATTTTCTCTCAACGATGGGTTCCCTGCTTGAATTGTAAATTTTGGAAACTCCGTTAGACCTTTTCGTCACCCCAGCTAGAAGCTGAAGTTCTTGCAGATTGTTGGAAGTGTGTTTTCCAGGCAAAGCTTGTACCTATCGCTTGTAACAATTTTCACTTCATAGCTGTGAGAGAGGCAACTTTAACAGGCGTAAGGCACTAGCAAAACAGTCTTTCATATTAAATCATCCTAGTTGTATCACTCTTTGGCAGGTTTGGTGCTGCTGAGGGCAAAAATGACCCTTCTGCTTATCTCCCAGAAAATGGACGTGGGGCTCATGCTCTCATAGCAGTTAGTAGAGTGCTTGCGTCATAAGCTTCCTGTGCTTTTCAATATACTGAAAAATAAGCAAAGCCACAGGCCTGACAAAGTTACCACCAAAAATCTTGCCTTTGCTTTCCAAAACACAAGCTATCACAGGACTAAAACTCATCCCAATCTGCATGATACGCATTTTAGAATCACAGAATGGTTTGGGTTGGAAGAGACTTTAAAGATCATTAGTCCAACTCCCTTGCCACAGGAAGGGGACATATTCCACTAGATCAGGTTGCTTAAAGCCCCATCTGACCTGACTTCAAATAATTCCAGCAATGGAGCATCCAAAACTCAGCTGGGAAGCCTGTGCCAGTGACTCATCACCCACATCATAAAGAATTATTTCCATATGCCCAAACTAAATCCACCCTCTGTCACTTTAAAACCATTGCCCCTTGTCCTGTCACTGAAGGCCTTGGTAGAAAGTCCCATTCCATCTTCTTTATAAGCTGCCTTTATATATTGAAAGGCCACAGCAAGTTCTCCCTGGAATCTTCTGTTCTCTAGGATGAATGACCCCAGCTCTCTCAGCCTTGTTTCGCAAGACAAGTATTCCAGTGCTCTGATCACTTTTGTGCCCCTCCTCCACTCTAACGTGTCCATATCTTTGTTGTGCTGGGGATCCCAGAGCTGGATGCAGTACTCCAGGTGGGTCTCACAAAAGCAGAGGAGAAGAATTGCCTCCTTGACCTTCTGACCACTCTTCTTCTGATGCAGCCCAGGATGCCACTGGCTTTTTGGGCTGCAAGTGCACATTTCCATCTCAAATCCACTAGCATGCCCAAGTCTTTCTCAACAGGCCCTACTCTGAAGCCCTTCATCCCCCAGTCTGTACCGATATTTCCCCCTATTTTGCTTGTCCTCTTTTAAAACATCAGTTCACCATGTTAAGTTGGCAGCCACAGTTTATTTTGAAGGACTCCATGTTCTCTTACTGGCCCTGCTAGACTGCTCTTTAACAGCCTTGTAGCTGTAAGTGGGTTGCAGCAATACCCGTAAGTCCAGCTTGAAGTCTTCACTGAGTGATTATACTTAAAAGTCATAATTGGCTAAACTGTTTCTCCTGTATCCTTGCTTCAACTCATATTAAATCGATTTTGTTTTAAACACAGTTGCCTCCAGCAAGGTATTATTGTGTTACTGGTCATGACCTGGTACAGAGTTGACAAGGTACATGCAGCTAGGCGTAACTGGAGATCTCTGCCTAGAGAATTGAACGAGGTGATAATCCAGCACATCATACGCTGTGTTACGTACTCTCTCTCAGTTTGTACAGTATGTACACAAAGCAGAACTGGCGTCAGGTAGGACTTGTGCTCCACTTGCCAAAGCACTGCACAGCTGCATTTTCCCAAGCTTAATGCAATTTGTTTTTCCAGAACATGTTCCATATGGTTTAGCGATGAGTTTATTCTAACTGCCCCCTTCTGGTTAGTCAAGGTCAGGCATTACAGACACACACTCAACATACTACCCAACGTACCTTTTATTGCCGATGCCGAGAAACATCCCCAGTGTAGAAATGGCTCTATGGAAAACAGCCAGCCCTGCTGCCTGCTTCCATTTTAATTTGCAGATGGTGTTCTCCCCTTGTACTGTCTGCAGGGCTTATGTCATATCAGCACCTCAGGGGTGCAGAGAGACTGGCAGCAGGAAGGAGCTGGGGGGAAAGGAAAAGAAAAAGAAAAAAAGTGACTGGCAAGATGAAGGAAATGTCCAAAATCTGGTATCAAGGATAAATGTAACTATGGGGAAGGGGTGGAGGAAAGGAGGGAAAGATTAAGAGGAAAAGGGAAAAAAAAACGAACACCAGCAATGAACCAGATGTTAAGTAGAACTGCAATTTTAATTCAGAGCATTCTTTTATTCAGGGTAAAAAGGATGAACAAATAGGTTAAAAAATAAAATCCAAGCTCCAAAGCTCAGGAGTTAAGTGTCTCACTCAAACCAGAAAGCAAAAACAAAAATTTGGAAGCTGGATGAAATTAGGATAAGTGATATTTTGTTAAACACTTTCAGTACCAGAATCAGGGTATTGGCATAAGATCCAGTAGAAATACAACTGTGTGGTTTTCTTCACTGAAATTGCAATCTCCACAGATTAAAAAAAAATATTTAGATAATAGGATGTTCTATCAGTGCAAATAAAATACTCACAGGTCAGTACCATACAGCATCATATTGTATCATTTCAATACAAGCCACATGGAAGTCCCACAAATCCTTATTTGCCAGCAAATGTGTTTATGGGGAGCAGGAAGCGATGGCGGGGGGAGGGGGAGTGGGGGGGCGGTGCCGGGG
>NW_010393600.1:17902-25952 GCF_000710305.1 Buceros rhinoceros silvestris | reverse complement strand
GAGATGGCGGGGGTAGGGGGCGTGGGGGGGCAGTGCAGGAGGGTGTGAAGAGAGAGAGAGAAAGAATAGTTAAATCTCATTTAATTTTGGGTTTTAATGTCTGATTAAAAAGCTACTGTGACAGTTTTGTTTGTAGAATAAAAATTACACTTTTCTTAATTAAAGAAATACAAGGCTCTGGGGGAAGAACAAGGGAACAGATTTCCTGAACACCAAACAAAATTTTTGTCAAAAACTGAAAATGGGAGGTGGGAGTGGGAGAAGGAAAAAGGTCACTTGTATGAACCCCAAAAGACCCTCATTCTTTAAACTTAGCTCCAGCTAAGAAATTCCTCATACTTTAAAGACTACTAAGGTTGTTTTAAACTAGAGTCAAGGCTCCTGTTTTAGAAATACCCAAAAGGCATATTGCCCCAAAGTAAACAAAATAATAAGATGCTAACAGTTGACAAATTGACAGTGGTAACACCCTAGTTTAAATCTCAGATTGTTACAGCTGTAGCTGATGTCAATCGTGCTATCAGTTAAAAAACAAAACAAAACAAAAAACCCCAGAAAATACAGAGACCAAAACCAAAGGCATTAGAAGCCACCTTGTTACCTATGATGATCAAGGACATACAAAATGGACTTTTCTGACCTAAGTGTCAGCATGGGAATGGAGGAATTGTCTACATGGTTACTCCAGACATATGAGCTCTCAACTATTGTAGGAAGAAAGGAACGAACATGCAGGGATGCAGCTGTGACCCCAGAGCGTTTCCCGAATTCTCCACCCATGCTCATGCTCTGACCTCATCCCCATCCCCTATCACAGTGAGAAATAGTTGCTCATCATGTCCACCACCTACTAGTAGGAAACCTGGGCATGCAAGATGGAAGGAAGTTGCAGGACACAGTGGCCAGGTTTCTGAAGCTTTGACATAGCCCAAGAGAACAAGTCACAGAGTAGGAAATGAGTCATCCTATTCATTTCTTGAAAGGAAAAGAAGACCCAAGGGGGAAGGCAGAGAAAACATTTAGACAACCTTTCTCCCCTCACCCCCTTGGCACCACCAAAAATAAAATCACAGATGGAAAGTAGAGTTTATAGGGAAACAAGAGAGTCATAGGATTTTGGTAAGACTTCAAAATCTTGGAGAAATTTCCCTGCTATTGGAAAGTCCACTGATAGTAGTTCTCCTATAGAGGCCCCAAGACAGATCATCTTCAATTTGTTCAACTGAGAAAATTGGCTTCCATTATGGTTAGCAAATACTCAATGGACCTGAATTTCATATCATAAACATTTATTGCACTACTTTGCTAGCTGGTTTTCACAATCAGAGTTTTCAAAAAGTCTAATGAAATAAAATAAATGTTTCCCATTGATCCCTCTTTCTCATTGACTCTCCTTGACTTCTCTTCCCTCCCTGCACTATGTTTATATAGGGATAACAGATCCACATCCTGGCTAAGGTTGGAAGGGACCTCTGGAGGTCATTTTGTCTGAGCCCTTGCTCAAGCAGGGCCATCTAGAGCAGGCTGCCCAGGACCGTGTTCAGAAGGCTTTTGAATACCTCCAAGGATGGTGACTCTATAATCTCCTTGGGCAACCTGTGGCAGTGCTCAGTCTAAATGAGCATTTCCTGATGTTCTCCCTGCGTAGACACCCAAGAGATAATTCCTGTGTGACTGGATTATATTAGAAATACACGAGACATTTTAGAGATATATCTATTTCATGTCCTCTGGTAAAGGATTTATTAATCTTAATAATGCAACAGATTCAGGTCTGATTTGAAGGGAAAAGTGTGGGGCTTTTTATTGCATTCCTCAGTAATCACAGATGTCCCTCAGCACCCTGAAACAAAACACGCTGTATTCATTCAGAAATAGACTCTCCTCAATTACAAAAATAAGCATGTTGTGAAGAATTACATTAATAAGTCATTTAGCTGACTTGAGAAGCAACTATCCCAATAATTCTTTTAGAAATTTATGAACTTGCCTTGATTAATTGGAGTTCTTATGCTCAGCATAGAGAGGTAAGTCTCATTTTCACAGAGAATGAGATAAATTTTTCCTTCAAAAACTGTGTTTTCCAAGGAAGATAATACTTCATTAAAAAAAAAAATCAATGTCCCTACATCTTCCTCCAGCTCAATGATTTTCAATGATTTAGAGTGCATTATTAACAAAAAGCTATAGTTGTTTTGATATGCTGAGATCTGCACCAAGACCAGAATTAAAATCTCACTTACATTTTTACTATTAAATGTAGTCTTGCCATTTGGCATTGTACCTGTGAATACAGTGTAATTTTACAGAGATATTAAAGCTTTTGGAAGAGAAACACTGTTTAAGTGTTCCGTTTTTAAAGTTTTGCCATTTGGCTGAAGTATCCTTGAGTTCCTTTAGCTAAACCTCCACCTTCCCCACTGACTTCCAACTTCTTACACACATGAGAACAGCTCAGGCACAAGCCACTCTGGGAAATTTAAAATTAATGTCATTCACTTCTTTTGGCATGTGTAGCTATCCAAAGAAGAGGAGGTGAAACTGTCAAGTTTTGCCAGGTCTTCAAGATTTCTGTTGCATTTTGCAACCCTCATGCTCCTCTGAAGCACGCTCTTAACTTGTACAACCACCAAAAAAAAAAAAACCCCAAACAAAAAACCAAAACCCCCACTAACTGTAATAGTTTGACTACAAGTCCTACAGTGCTACACCTGATTGTTCACTCCGCTGTTACATATGGTTTACTTCCTCTCACCCATGATTCAGTAAGCATAAACTATTACACACTGATCACTAGAAAAACCCATAGCCAATTTTTCTTGATCCCCCATTACCTTATTTGGTACCCTGACTCGCAACCACCACTCCAGGAATCCCGCAGAAGGGCTGCATAAAGACTTTTGGCTCAGCTCCTTCAGTTGGTAAACTAGAAACGGTCCTTGCATTCTGATGATAGCAAACTCAGGAGACATTTCCACAACCATGCCCGCAGATTTTGTGTGCGTATATGCAAGCTCAAAAAGTCTGGAGATGTGCATTGTACAGACTTCTACTCCAGACACAATAAATTCTAAAAGCACATGGGGAAAAAAAAAATGTTTTCTTGATTCGCAAAGCATATGTTCATATGAACATGTGAAAGTAGCCCAGGGTGAGTGAGTGTTGTTCTAACTAGCCACTTTCTTAATGGCATTGTGTGGATAGAAAATAAAGTCAAGCATCTCTAGTATTAATTGATACTTTTCAGTGAGAAGACGTCATTGCAAAACTTGCCACTGGAAGACTACAACTAAAGAGATGCTGGTTGTACAAGAAGAAGCAATTCACCGTAAGTTTCTATTTCTCAATTGAGTTCAATAAGGTTGTGCACTTTAAAGGGACTGTTCTATCAGGTCAAACGTTTTCTAACAGAATAGTTTCAGGTTTTCAACTTTGTGAAGTTTTGCAAATATATGTCTGCTTTCCACTTAAATTCTTTCTTCTGCAAAAATGAAAAATATCACCATCAAAGAACTCAACTCAGTAATTTGTTGCACCTAATAGGAACAATTTCAGTGAATGAGGCAAGTCCTACAAGAGAAAGGATATGAAGCATATAAGCTATAGAGAGCTCATCTCAGCCTTGCCCAGATGGAAGAATGGGAGCAGGGGTTATCTGAAGGGTAACTCCTAAGAGGTACGAGAGCCTGAAGTCAGACATACTTTAAATTTAGCTTCTACTGAAAATAAACTATGTTGCTTCAATCAGTTTTCAAATGGAAAGTTGGAAGTTTTGGGAGTTTCAGCAAATGTCAAAATATTCCATAGTAAGGGAAAAAGGAAAACTAAAATAAAGCCAGACCAAACAATGTATGACCAATTCCAGTACTGATCACTTGATGCTATCAGAGATTAAACAGTTCCAAAAATGAGATCTGCAGAAGAATTCTGTGCAGTTTTACTTTATAAACCTATTGCGATGGCTGTAGATAAGGCTGATCAAGTCTTATTTGACTCTAAACATAAAACAGCAATCTGGTGATAACAGAATATCAATATTCCAGCCAGGCTACAGCTTTACTTCCCCGTTAATTTACACCAGAGCCCTTTATAAAAACAGCATTCTCGTCACAGGATTAAGAGCCTGACTTTAATAACATGAAGGAACTGTCTCTATACCAGTCACATAGTGGAAGACTGAGCTCTAGAACACACTTTCACATTTAGGCTTGATTTTACAGTCTTGTTCTTACAAAAATAACCTCTATTCATGTATGTTTTCCTATTTTATTTATGCTTAAACTGTTGCTTACAGCTGGAGTCTACGTTTACCTGTGTTTCTGCTGCAACCAGAGACAATAGAGCACTGGAAAAATCCTACAGTTTAAATTGCCTCATTACACCCACAAAATAAAAAACTCACAAGATTGTATAGCATCAGTCCATCTTATATCTTAACTGAAAGAAGTCATGACTCTCCTCACATTTTTCAATTGAATATTCAGAGGAACCTCATTTCTTTTGGGAAACAAAACTTACCAGGCTTGTAAGCCCCACAGCTGTCTCAGTTTCCACATCCTTCTACATCACCATCCCAAGCACACACACCTCCGGTGTAGATTGGGGATGAATCACCTTTCAACCTTTTGTCAGAGTTCATTCCCTCCAAATATTGCAATAAAATCTAATAGACACAGACAGCAACTCTCCTCTACCTTCTCTTTTAAGGCAAACACTCCCATGAAAACTCAACCCTCATCCATCTTCAGACTTTGATCTTCTATTTATTTCCTACCCTCTTGGCATCTCTCAGCACCTTTTGAACTCTCCCCTTTGTTAGTTTAGGCAGATATGCAGCTTTCCAGTGCCTGGGGCTGGGATCAAGATCTGAAACTATCACATAACACCAGTCTCCAGCTAGAGAACCTTGACAGATTGATCTGCCTACCTCCTGCAACCAACCAGCTTTTCCTTCTACCCCCAACTGCACCTAAATCTCTTTCTGTTTCTTGAGATTATCTTTTCCACCACTGTTCTTCTTCAAAGCTTGGAAACCAAGTGTGGTGGGTCCTCTGACTGACAGACCTCTGGCCACCACTTGGTGACTAGGCTAACCAGACCCACTTGAGAGCTCAGGATGTTTTTCAGGATCAGCCTGCCCAATGAAGCCACGGCATTCAGAGCTTTAAAGGTTGTTACTTAGCGCAGGGGACACAGCTCAGAGTCTAGTTGCTTTGCCAAGTTATCATGCAGTTACAGTTCTAACCAATGTGGACACCAAGGCAAAGAGGGCAACTTACTGAACAAAATTTCCTAGCCTTTGGCCTCTCTACAAAGACTGCCAAGTTGCAATGATTGCTTTAGTCTCTGATCCAGCAAGTCTCTTAATTGTCTGTCAAACTTTAACCATATGAGTAATCTTATTAAAACCATGAACTACTCATGCTTAGAGCCAAATACTTGCTCAAGTGCTTTTCTGGCTCAAGAACTCAGTGATGTGGATGCATATCCACTAATACATGAACTACGACAACTAAGTCTGCCTCTTTCAGTTGTGATAAAATCACATAAGATCTAAATCCCAGTGTCAGTGGGGTAAGGTTCACCCACCCCCTCTGCAAAAGCGCAGGGCCTTGTGAGCGCTATAAATTACAAGAAAGTGACTTACATCGTGGGCCTAACCCTGATGATCCATAAAACATGAGCAGTGCTGTTACCAACTTAACTTACGTGAGCAGTAAAGATGTACATGGCCAAGAAGAAAGTATAAAGTATCTTCTGTTCCAGGCAACCCCTTAGTAAGCATAATATTTTAATTATATGACTATTTAATCTATTTGAGCTTTCATTACTGACAGCATTCTACTCTTCAGAGCTTCAATATTCTTCCTATTTTCCACTGACTAAACTTTAATTGCTTAAGAAATGCAATACTGCCATCTAGCATCTACAGAAGACAATGAAGAACCTCAGCGTTATCACAGGCACGAGCCAGTTTTACATGAGCTTTGGGGACCACAGGTTATCACCATGACTCAGAAGTAGCCTGGCTGTCAGAAAGCTGCTTGCTTCCCCAGAAAGCACCAGGAGAAATACACCCAGAGGAGTAACGTTTGGGAGATCACTCATCCTTAAGGCTATTGTGCTAGCTCTAAATGGATCCTGGAGCCATGGAGCAGTTTCAAAGCACAGCTGGCCCACAGCAAAGTGCAGTCAGGAAAAACCACCAAACACCCCAAACCTCCATTCTCAGCGGCATTTTAGCAGAGATGATGAAAACATTCCCTACCAATGGCCACCTCCAGGACCTTTACCCTTCTTCACCCTCCTCACAGTACTGCCAAGGTCAGATCTGGGCCAGAACAGCCCGAATAAGGTCACTCTCTGGCTACTGAAAGTGCCCAAGTGCTGGCAGCAATTTTGCTTTCTGTCTTGTGCTACTCTGAAAATGAATGCTGAGTGCTCGAGTGCTTTCAGAGTCTGTTCCTGGGTGAAATTCCTAGCAGTCTGCACTCGCAGACTCAAAGCAGACTTAAAACAAGACCAGCAAAGGGCCACCACCGCCTGGTCTGTGCACGGAACAGCTGCACGCCACCGCGTAATTGATCAGCCAGTCCCACGAAGGCCCCCGCAGCCGCCCCACCTCTCCCGGCCAGACCCGGGTACCGGGAGGACGGTGTCTGTAACCCCATCCGGTCGCTCGGTGGCCGGGGAGGCCGGTGTCTGTACCCCCTCCCGGTCGCCCTTCCCTCGGCCTCGCTGCCGCTCGGTTTCCACGGGGCAGCCCCCACAGCCGGGACGGGTCGGGCGGTCACGGGCGGTGCCGTGCGCCCCTGCCCTCTGGCGACCCCGCGGTCCGGTAACCGTCGTATCAACCCCCTGCCTCCTGTCACAGGGTATATACACTCCTTGTAAGTACACACATAGTATACACAGTGTGTGCGCATGTGTAGTATATACCTATATACACATAGAATACATATACATAGGATATACACGGTGTATATACATGTACATATTGTATACACAATATGTTTAGTGTGTATATACTATATGCACTATATATATGCACACTAACAGTGTTTATACGCTTATACGACATATATGCTATATATACACTAATAGTGTATATACACTAATAGTATACATATATAGTGTATACAATCCATACACTCTCTATACACAGAATGTAGTAAGCATACAGTATATAGTATATCTAGTGTATATATGTACACAGTGTGTATATGTGTATAAGTATGGTTTTGCATATATATGTCTACATAGTATATGTAGATATATATATAGTGTGTATAGTATATATGCTGTACAGTATATACACATTATATGGTGTGTTTATATGCTTCGCATATACATTGTACATAGTGCACATAAGTATATAGTGAGTATGTGTAGTAATACACCCAGTGTGACCCAAGGATGGCAGCTGGGACACACCTAGCATAGAGGGCACCTGGGCTCAGCAGCAGGCGCAGAGGTAAAGCGCACTGCGGCGTTCCTGTGGGGCAGGTGCCGAGCTGTGCTTCCTGGGAAGCGTGTCACACTGCTGAGCACCCCTGACCCCAGCCTGCTTCGGCAGGCAGGTGGTGGCCATGCCCAGTACTGCGTGCTCATCTCGTTTTCTTCTCCCTGCAGTGGCAGCTCAAACACTTTTCTGAGGATGTTCAGCTCTCCTTGCAGCCTTCACAGAAACAATGACAAACAAGACAGCTGGTGGCGTATGCTCAGCAGTGCTCATATCTGATCAGCTAGGTGGACATTATATCTCTGGGAAACAGAGCTATGCAATAAAACCAAACTTCTTCATTCATTTATCATTGATCTTTCCCCTGGTTAAGGGTGCATTGCTACCAGGATTTTTGCCTGGCTTTGCAAACAACTGAGCACATTCAGACAACTGTATGCATAGTCTCACATGGAAAGAAAGTGATGGAGAGATAACAGAGAAGGGGATAATCACAAGTGTTAAGCTGGCAAATAACTGAATCCTCCATTCCCCTTAAAGCAGAATTTCTTCCCCAGTTACATTGGCCTATATTAGTATTATTCCTGC
>NW_010393600.1:0-17746 GCF_000710305.1 Buceros rhinoceros silvestris | reverse complement strand
CCAAAGGGCTGAAAAGTCAAGATCCCATACACACTGCCGCAGAGACGCCATCAGATATTAAGTATAAAACAAAGCTGTTGGTATACCCAAAATGTTCACCGCAGGCTTTTTTTTTTTTTAGCATTTTCTAAAGACTGTTCACTCGATTCATAGTACCAAGTGTGACAAAAAAATGACTGCAAGGTTCAAGAAAACTACACAGTTGAACTTCACTTACAGGCTTATTACACCACTGTTGCAGGTTTTCATGGATACAATGGAAGAATGCACTATTAGTACTTTAAAAAGAAAGAATACACTACAATAATCCAAAATGCACCAAAGATTACATGTAGTTAGTTAATCACCTGCGTTTATGAATTTACAACATGCTAAATATTCACTCACCCCTCCAAGTAAGGGTTCCAAAATCTCCAAAGAGCGACTTTGGCCAGTCCTGGCCAAGGGGGAAGGGCCCCCCATACACTTCCAATTTTCCTACCCAAAAGTTATGGGTTTTATCCGCTGTTGTCTGTGATGTTTGGCAGGGCTGTACCTGAGACAATGGAAGAATGCACTATTAGTACTTTAAAAAGAAAGAATACACTACAATAATCCAAAATGCACCAAAGATTACATGTAGTTAGTTAATCACCTGCGTTTATGAATTTACAACATGCTAAATATTCACTCACCCCTCCAAGTAAGGGTTCCAAAATCTCCAAAGAGCGACTTTGGCCAGTCCTGGCCAAGGGGGAAGGGCCCCCCATACACTTCCAATTTTCCTACCCAAAAGTTATGGGTTTTATCCGCTGTTGTCTGTGATGTTTGGCAGGGCTGTACCTGAGTGGATTTTACTATCCGGAATGTGTATCTTTGGTGGTGTGATGGCCCTTATCCTCCTGTGAGCAAGATTTAGCCTGTACTGTCCTTTTGTTAATTTGGTGATGTCTAATACTGAGCAGTGATTGAATGGGGCTCAGGACATTTTATTTGTTAAGGGATTTCAAAGCTTTACTTTGTTTCCATTCTAGTACGATGCAGTATTCAGACAACTCCAGGCTAAGCTGTTTCCACAGCTCCCCCAAAGTCATCTCTGCACAGATAAGTCAAAGTGCGAGAGAGAGACGAAGCTCAGTGGAATTAACAATCCCCTGCATTTCACCTTTATTCTCAGAAACCTGTTCAGCTAGTTAGTCCCAAACACCAAGACATCTGGATTTATGGTTTCATTTCATTTTGCCTAACTTCAGATGTATATAATGTAACATTTATGTCTGAGCTACCTGTCTACACTGTATACATGTTGGAGAAAAATAAGCATTGCTTCAGATGTCTACATTAGGGTGAGACGAATCCTGACGTAGAGATGCCTATTCGTCTCCCAAGAGTAATAAAGGAGAGTCTAGAAAACTAGCTCCAGTATGGACTTCTGCAGTGTTGATGTCTAGATGGGTGTAAAATTAATCCTGGTTTTCAGTTTTTTAAATCCAGGGAGACTATGAGGTCAGTTAGTCCAACTCGTGTTTTTACACAGGTCAGAAACATTCATCAAATGGTGCCTCTTTAAAGTGTGATGTCTTTGATATCTTGCATTTGCCTAGCATGTATTTTCCAGAACGGCATCCAGCCTGGATCCAGACTTCTACCAATGATAAAGTCAGTTTTGCTGAATGGTGTGTTCCAGTGGTTTACCATTATCACATGGTAGATAAGCATAGAAAGAATATCAGTCCAGATTTTACTTTTGCTTTGTTCTTTGATTCTAACAAAAATATGGAAAAGTGAAAAACCATGTAAAAAAACACACAGAATGCATAGTAGATAAGTATTTAATTAGCATTTCATTAAGAAATTCCCTACAGAATTACTCAAAGGCTTCATTAGAAGAGAGAAGCAAGTCTGTCCCAAACTCCCATGCTAGAGAACCAATCTCTCTGCAAGTGTATTTTCTGCATATGTTGGAGAATGCTTTCTCTATGAACTACATTTAACATGTATGTGAACATCTTGCACATGTAGAAAGAGATGCAATTCACCCATTTGCTCTAAAACTCTCAAATTATGACTCTGCCACAGTGCAAAAAAGACAGATCGTTGTTACCTCTCCTAGCTATACTGTCTGTTAGGTTGCTCTTCAGGGAGAGAGGATTACGTGAACAAAAAGCAGAGGAGAGAGACGAACCACAAGGATTTCCCAGTGCAGCTTGCTCTCACGAGATCCTTCCATTCCACTATCATCAGGCTCAGCCAGCAGCAGCCCAATTACCACAGTCGCTTTTGGTAGTGAAAGGATGGAAACTGAAAGAAAATATTAACTAATTATTTGTTCAACTGCTAGGAGACGTTTTTTGTTTAGGGGTTTTGATGGTTTTTTTCTTTTGCTTTTTTTCCTAGGTTACAGATCTAACTATAAACAAAGCTATATTAGCAAACCTGAAAATCATAAGCCTATCCTAAAAGCATGTATTTGTTATTACTGCTACAAAGCTAAATTTCTATTAACTCCTCGTAATTTAAAACCATTGGACTTGAAAACTGATAAAGATCATTATTATTATTGTGGATGTTAAAGAAAATGGAGCTTCATTTTTCATTAGGACATGCACACTTGAACCATCACTTACAACCATTTTCAAGTTCATTCCAAAGACTCATGATTCATATGGTCTAAACTTACTAACCTCTCCACATTTCAAGAAGAAACCCTTTTTTTCCCCTTTGTTATGAAGTACTTATTTTCTGTGACCTCAAATCTTTCTCGTCATTTTAAGTTTACTTCACTTAACTCTTTCAGGCTGACTGAAAAATACTTATGGAGATGTAGTAACATAGGAAGTAAACATCAAATTCTCTCAAAACATTTAAAAGAAAGTGTTCCCCAACCTTGTCTTCCTCCAGCATTAAGGAGGTGTATTCAAAGCACGTGGTACCCTTTACCATTACTGTCAAAGCAGTCTTTCAAGCACTGAATTCAAAACGTAAACACGTTTTAGTCCATAGCAGATTTCAAAACTGTCACTCAATTAGAATTCCTGCGGGGGAGCAGGAAGAAATTCCCCATTGAATGATTTTATCAAAGGGAACAAAATAAGAAAAAATCACCCTTCTCTCCCTCCTGCCCGCTAAAAATGATATTTATGTAATTCTGCTGAATCGGCAGCTGTGGTGAAGCGATTCATCCTAGGTATAAATAATATAAGGCAATACATTCCAATACATTTAGAAAATTTTGGAGATGTGGTTTAGGATGAAGTAAGTCTTGGACTAATTTACTGAGTCCCTAAATTTATACATGACCCTAATACATGACACTAATGTTTCACTCCCTGGTTTGCTGAAAGTAAAGATATCAAATTGGGCAACTTGCCACATGCAAAGATGTAGGTTGACATACTAAGAGCAGCTCTTGCTGACACTGTGTGGACATTTGTCCCTCCCCGTGTCATGGGAGAGAGATCAGCAGGCAGTCATGCAGGACTGGCAGCCCAGCAGGGAAGGTAATGCCCCCATGAAAAGGTGTGCACCATATGGCAGCTGGATAGCCTCCTGGCATGAGAAGACAAGACACTGATAAACACAAAGGATAAAACACCAGAGCCTTTATTTCAGTATCGGTACAAATTTAGCATGGTTTGTACACAAGCAAACGGCTACCAGAAAAAGATTTCTGGTCTGATGTGTGAGGCAAAGCTGAACTACCAAGATGTCACCTCTAACCCTAAAATACAACATGCACACATTGCTTCTCTTGTGGGAGAAGCCAACAAATTAAACAGGGAAAGAATGAGTGTGCGAGAGAAGAAAGTGAAAGCATTTCACTAAAACCTCAGAGTGCATTATTGAGAAGAATATTCCCAGTTACTAGGCTATTAATTTCATCACTGTCACTTCTTCAGCCTTCCTGTATTTCTGGGTGCTTTTCAGCAAGTCTGGAGGAGTTTCCTTGCTGTTCTTTTCGGCAGTGATCTTTTGATGTGGAGGGGTGTGTTGGTATCCTGATCTATGCAAGGAAGACAGAAACGTAACTGAGACTTTATCCATATGGTGCCGAAGCAGCCTCGTACCTTCTATGAATGGGCAACCAGACACTCCTGTTGTAGACAAGGAGGATTAATCTGTTAACATGGATGTTTAATTTATTTTTAGACAGTTAAAAATAATCCCCAACTTCAGTAACAAGGAGGAAAGCAGAGAGAGAGGAAGAAGCGTATCTATCTGTTTGCTGTTTAATACAGGCTCGTGCGAACAGGTCACTTAAGGCAAAATTGAGCAGCCTCAGGCTGAATGAGCCGTTTGAGAAGGTCACAAAAAAATTTTAATAGAGTTCTAGTTTCACCTTCAGAGAAACCATGATGTATGTGGGGGTGGCTTTAAACTACTTTTAAAACTTTTCTGTTCATGTTCCCCAGCATAATGTAGGGGAGGCTACTCTTAGGACCACTGCTGTTCATCCCTTCTTTCTAGCAAAATCTGACTGTGTTCAGAGTGCCACAAAGTCACTTTAAAAATCTTCAGGTAAACAGAAATGACTGAACACAACATAGAATTCCATTTAAAGTGTTGCCTTTTAAAACACTGGGAGGAAAAAAAAAAAAAGGTAAATGAGACTAACCTGGATCTGTTTATAGAGTCAAAAAGAGCCATTATCATACAGTGACTGTGAACCTTCCACTGCCGAGGACGTATAAAAGGAGACAGTTTGGGATGGAGATTTTATTTCGCAGTACCAAATGCACCAACTTCATACTCTGATGTTCTTAACTGAGTGTTTGGCAGACATTTAGAAAAGATGCTTATATAAAATCTGTGACTTGAAGGATAAGCTTTGCAATAGGAACAGAACATGCTTCAGAGGAGGTTGAACTGAGAGTGAAACTTACCGGTGGCCTGATTTTGGGAGCTGTAAACAGCATCTTGCTTTGCCACATGTTTGTCTTTCAGAGCCTATGGTACAGTGAAATTGGGGTTCAGTTTATCCATGTGTTCCGTGACTGGAACACGTGCTATGTCAAAAACATCCATACTGGTAATGATAAATGTCTTTGCCATTGATAACTCTGAAAGTGAGGTAACAATAAACAGGTTAATTTAACATGAGTAAGCCTAAGATAAACACAGATAATTTCTATTTCAGCATTATTATTTTTATTAACAGAAAGACAAGAAAAAAATTAAGGAATTGGGTAAAGAGCTAATTATGTCTTTTAAGAGGTTCACAAAGAGAATTTTTCTGTGTAGGTAGTTTTTAAATATTTTTAAATGGTGACATGTTGATTTGCTTAAAAATAAGGTTTCATTAATGGAAGTCTTAATACTAACTTCTCTCCGTCCTAAGCCTAAAAGAATCTAAACAATGTAAAACAATTCTAAGTACTATGTTTTCCTCAGAAAGCTGGTTCCTCCTGAGGCGCTGACTTCACTGAAGTGCATCTCAAGTTCTGCTAAGGGTAAAGAATATTTATAATAAAGGAAAACTTTCCAAGATTGAAATAGATTTTTAATCTCACTGATAGAACTGATGCCTTTCTGAAAAATATCATTATTACCCATAATCTTGCAATCAGTTCACATTTGCTTAGCTGAAAGCATTATGAAAGCTTTCACAGGCCTACTTGTGCTTAAAATGAAGCTCAGTCATTTATGACTGAAAGCATGTAGGAAAAAGAACAAACTTCTTTTTCCTGCTTTTAGCTTATTAATAGTTGCA
Source organism: Buceros rhinoceros silvestris (assembly GCF_000710305.1). Taxonomy (NCBI): domain Eukaryota; kingdom Metazoa; phylum Chordata; class Aves; order Bucerotiformes; family Bucerotidae; genus Buceros; species Buceros rhinoceros. Next base: position 12,057 of record NW_010393600.1, on the reverse strand, counting down.
TGTGTACTAGAGCTTTTTAAACTTCATTTTTCCTGTGTTCTCCACTGTTCTATATAATTTTTTAATGTGATAGAGGTTTTTTCTCTTTCTCTCTTCCTGTCACTATTTCTTCTCTCTTTTTCTTTCTTACTTTCTCTCTCCTCTCTTTCTGACAATGGAAATTAATGGTAGTTCTCAATTTTTTAGTAATTTGCGGTTAAAAATACTATTGCTGAATAGGGTTCTAAAGACTACTCTGTAGAAGGAGAGAAAAAGAGAAGCCAAGAGTCTTACCAGCAGAAGCTTGATGCATCTCCTTCAGAAAGAAATATTTGCTAGTCAGAAGATAAACAGGTTAGGGTTGAGTGAAGGGAGGAGGCCAAATAAGCAGTGACAAACAAGTATTTACAGCCATAGATATGCTTTTAAATATATAAAAATATACATTGAGAGACCATTGCATGGACTATATGCACGGACTGCGTTGTACAATGGATTAGAAAATCAGATTTTTGTTATAAAAATGAGAAATTCACTCATTTGGTAAGTTTTATTTTTACTTGAAGAAGTAGCTTGCCAATAGAACAAAAAGTCAGGAGCTGATTTAGCACAATAGTACAGGGCTTACTGGATATCAGCACTGAATTAGAAGGATGCAAAGTATCATCCTACAAAGAAGTATCCCAGTCCCAGAAGATAGGAAAGCCCAATACTTTTTCTCTTTCCACTGTGTAACTCCCAGTTTCTTGATAAAAGCCAAAGAATATCTTGCAGGATTTCAGGCACTACTTTGTGGTTATTACTAATAATCTTACACTGTCTAACATAAAATATTTCAATCAGAAAATGCCAAAAATTCCTGTCTGCTCTCAACAAGTTGGAATAATTAAGTTATTAATGTTGTTACAGAAAATAGTCATAGGAAGCTCATATAACACTTCTAAGAACCGTAGTTCAGATACAGACCTGTTCAATGATTGAGTTTTCTCCATTTGTGGAAATGCTGCTCAGGATGTAGAGAAAGTTATTGTAGATAACTGCAAGCGGCATTACTGCTATGGCACCATAGTCTCCTGCCAGAATAAGTCATTAATCATCACTGCATTCTTAAGCATCAAATACTAGAATACTGTGCAGTGTATTCCACTGCAGCATTATACGGTGTAGTATGTAGGTCGCTCCAAATGTAATGGCTCCTATTTTTCCCATGCAAACTACAGCAGATACAAAAAGCACAATAACACTATTTGATAAAGCAAATTCTCAGCTACAAAACACTGTTTTTCGAAAGAGTCATCACCACTCCTGGCTGTGCATTGTCACCAATGATGAACAAGTCCCTGTGTGCTGCGCTTGGGTAAAAATCTGCATCAGGAGAGGTGACCCACCACCACTGTCACCACTGCTGGAATATGCCACCCACCCCCTCACTGTGCTGACACCCATGGTTTGGTCTCCATAACTGTTCAGCGGCATCAATGAATGTCAACGGGTGCAATTCTTCCCTCATGGAGGAATTCAGCGACACCCCTTTGCTCCGAACGCTCTGCCATGTCAGACGCCATGCTGTCAGACCACCCCTCTGCTGCCCACACAAAATGTTTTGGTTATCTACTATACCACCAACATCCACCCCGAAGTTGTGAGGCAACAAAATAATATAGGAGGCATTACTTTCAGAGCAGCCCTTGTATTTAATATCAGATGAAAAGAAGGAAAGGATTGATTGCACGTTGATGTACATTGCTGTGAAACAGGCAAAGCAGCTCCCATCTTTTGGGCTTAGTTTGGAGCGTGAAGGCAGATTACTAGGCACTCTACTAACAAGCCTTTAGATATTAAGCATGCACCCCCTGTTGTGCTGTCCAGCTCTTGGCTGTTTCCAGGGCACCAAAGGGAGGAGGGAGATAGGCACTTGGGCATGTGCATTCCAGAATGTGAAATACATGCCCAGGTTAGGATACTTACATTATAATGAATAAAATGAATGCGTAGCAAAGATATAAATAGGACATCTGGGAAACTAAAAAGTGCATAAACTTTTTTCTCTTTTTTCATAATTAATTTGCAGAGTTTCGGTCCAGTGGGTCACCATGTAGTGAGATGAACTCTCTGCCTCTTGCTTAACAGAAGCGTGAAGCACAATTAATTGCTAGTTTAAGCTGAAGTCCCTGTAGGACTGTTAAACTGAGTAAACCTGATGGAGAAGGCTGCAAATTTTGGAATGAATCACATCTGGCAGATGATATAAGTCTTATTAAAAGCTTCAAAAACCTATGCAAGTTGTAATGCATTGAGAGGATACTCTCTAATTTTCACACAAATGCTGATGGAAGCTGTCCAGACAGCTAAGAACTTATTTTCACTGTCTCTCCTGACATAGTGAAAATGTCAATAGCAGCTGATATCTAAACTGTATTGTGAATATCGCTTTGGAATTTGTTTCCTGTCAAGTGTTAAAGTACAAAGCAGCAGAGCAGAACCTGCTAACGGTTTTTATGGCTTTCCATGTCTTGTCATATGTCCTGGCAAAAGGAATGATCTGATCTTGGAAATTAAATGTACTGTTCCCCTAAAGATGCCTCATCTACCCTCTCTGTATTTCTTTAGTCCATTTTAGATATTCATGATCATGGTAATTCCAGTTGATGCTGAGGTCTATACAACTCAGTTGTTGAAGTTTATGTCAAATATATCAACATATTTAATATAATAATAGTTTTATATAGTCCCATATATATTAATACCATAACAACACTAGAGGTGGCTTACAAACAAGAATTAATTCTACGTGCCAACTCCAAATGTTCTATCAGTAATTAAAAAAGTACATAAATACACACCCCTATATATGCTATACTATAATACAGTGTGTAAGTTTTATGCATGCATATCTTCAAATATATTCTATTTTACAACTATACCAAGAGACGTATATCTGTAAAAATAAGAGGAATTTTTAATTTTTAATCAACTAATAAGGTCCAAAAGGAGGACTTACACAGTGAGCTTTTGAACATATATTGATCTTTATGTACGTTTTCTATGCATTAAAACTACAGTATGAACTTTGCCTGCAGGGTGTTCATTACTGCTAATGAAACAAGTATATTCTGCCCTACCTGCTTTAGTCAACGCAGAATTTGAACAACTACGAGAGAGAAGAAGACATTGCACATAGCTCTCAAACACTCCAAAGGGTGTGGAATCATGCCTGTAGATTGCTTACTGTTATTGATAGGGATATGGCTATTTTAAAACAAAGTGTTCCAAAGTAAAATTCCATTACAGAAAATTTGCTGAGTTTTAAATATTTTAAACAACTGCCAACAGTCTGCAGAAATTGTCATGACGCACAGTTGGTTCCAATGAAAGCCTAATCTTCCTTTTGCTTAAAGGATGTTCTTGTATTTCTGATTTTCCTTATGCTTTTTATCTGCCGTGATTAATGAAGGCAGTTTGGCACCAAGGCTACTTGCGTTCTAAAACTGAGACACATATTCAAATACCTTGCTGAACTGCAGCCCGGGCTTTTGCACATGTGCTCATGAAAGAACACTAAATTAGCATGAATTGTTAACAGAACAGGAAATGTTCATGTATCAAATGTTCTATGTACAGAATAATAAACAGGAAACAGTGATAAAAAAAGTTGTAGTGGCAAATGGGCTTCCATGTAGCTTGAGATTCCACAGGACATGGAAGCATGGGGTGGTTAAGCTGTATATTACAAATAAGCATACAGTCATAGCAGTTATTCTACAGGTACCTTTGACTTCCCTTATTTCTCACAAACATGGCTAACTCCTGAATACAGAAACTCATAAAAAACTTATTTACAGAATAACAAATGAAACACTGTTATAGGCACTGAAGTAACAGGGAAAACCTGAGGCATTTCTGGCTCAAAGGCCAAACTACCAGAAAAAATCTCATTCTAAGGCTATCTCTACTGGGTTAGAAAGTTCTTTTGAAATTCTTTTTGAAAACTTTAATTTGAGCCGCACCATGCTTTGGGGGTTAAATGTATAAATACAGTCTCAACCAGCTGAATCAGCTCCTGAGCCAAATCCTTTAAAAGATAAGTGATTTTGTGCTTAAAATTAGATTCCTTATTCCATATTTTAAGACTTATTTTCCAAGTTATTAAAAGATGGAAAGAGCCACTTAAATCAAAATGTCTTTTGGGTCAGCCCATTGAAAATTGTTGCATATCTGAAAACCTATTTGAGGCCCCAAGTTTGAAACCATAGGCTACTATAGTAGTTAAATCTAGTTTGTCAGTTTGAGTGGAAATGTTTTGGTCTGTTTAAATTGACACCTTTATATGGGAACAATTACAACAGAATACCCCAAATACCACAAATCAAAGTGTTCTCTGCTGCACAACGCAAGCTATGTATACCTTAAGGAAGGCTTTAGCTACCAATGTCAAAGAATTTTTATTTGCATAGGTTAGAAAATGCAGAACACTACTTGTACAGGAGTTCTGCACATGCCTTTAGTTTTACAACTTACTAATAAAAATTGAGATACCCTTCTTAGTAAAGAGAAAAGGCAGGAAGGAGGAATTGACCCAAACAAACAGCAACGTAGTAATAAACAATTGTGTGAGATATTGTTCAAAACCAGGAATTCTGGTTCTACTGGTCTGTTTCTGTTTTCAGAAATGTAGCCTGCTAGAAAGGAAACAGAACATAAGGTTTTCTTATTCATTGTGCAGATACATTTTTGTTAATGATCTTCAATTCTTGGTCCTTTAGGCATGAATAATTTTGAAAGGAATGTAAGACCAAATTTTCTTCAAAATGACTTATTCTCTTCAAAGAATAAGTATTTTATAATAATTTAGACATCTTTTTCAGCAGAAGGAAGAGTCAACAAAATTGAAGCTATACTTTCAGGAGGGAAGCATAGATACTATTAATGACTCAGAAACTATCTTGAAAACAAGGAGCTTTTAGAACAGACTATTTCAGTGGGAAAGTACCTACAATGATCATCTAGTCCAACTGCCTGATGACTTCAGGTCTGATCAGAAGTTAAAGCATATTATTAAGGGCTTTGTTCAAGTGTTTCTTAAATGTTGACAGGCTTGGGGCATCAACCATCTCTCTAGGAAGCCTGTTCCAGTGTTTGACCACCCTCTCAGTAAAGGAATGCTTTCTAATGTCCAATCTAAACCATCCCTCGCACAGTTTTGAACCATTCCCATGTGTCCTATCACTGGATACCAGGGAGAGGAGATCAACACCTCCCTCTCCACATCTCTCCTCAGGGAGCTGTAGAGAGCAATGAGGTCACCCCTTATTCTTCTTTTTTATGAACTAGATAAACCCAAAGTCCTTAGCCAGTCCTCATAGGACATGCCTTCCAGCCCTTTCACCAGCTTTGTTGCCCTCACCTGAATGAATTCAAGTGCCCCCACATCCTTCTCAAGTGGTGAGGCCCAGAACTGTACACAGTACTCAAAGGGAGGCCGTATCAATGCTGAATACAGAGGGATAATCACCTATTTTGACTGGCTGGTTATGTTGTGTTTGATGAACCCCAGGATGCGGTTTGCCCTCTTGGCTGCCAAGGCTCACTGCTGTCTTGGACTTGTTAAATTTAATCCCATTAATCATTGCCCAACTCTCCAATCTATCTAGATCCTTCTGCAAGGCCTCTTGTCCCTCAAGAAAGTCAACAGCACCTCCCAGTTTGGTAACATTTTTCTCTTCTCTCATTATGTTTTTGGTGATGTCATGGAGCAGATCCAGAATCACACTGTGTTCAGTATATCCACTGACCCAGTCAGAATTCACCCTAGAGAAAGCGGACTCAGGAAGTATTTTCCTTCTTAGGAAGAGGGGGAAATTAACAGAAATTAACAGAAGTTAATTCTGTTCCTTTTTACCCAGCCATAGAGCACAACTCAGACTTTTCCTGTTAAGCCAACACAGATATTTCCAAAGATAACATTGTATGAGAAACTCTTTGAAGACAATTTCTGATGCAGAATATCACAGCTGTCATCTCCACATCATCCATCTCTCTGGTATGCTGTCAATGTTTGTGATTGCTCATATGACATACTAATCATCATCTAAGTTGTCCCTTCTCTACTAAAACCAATTCAACACCCAAAGTAAACCACACAGATGTGATGGGGGTAAAGGCTGAAATTCAGCAAAATGTTTGAGACACTTGACTACTTAAGATAATTTCTTGTTTTAGAAACCCAAACAACTTTTCTGTGTGATCTCTAAAGGGTATTTCACTGTCAGGGCATGCAGAAATGAGAGCTGCAAAGTAGCTAGACAACAACAGTCCCTGTCCTGCAAGTCTATCGTTAGGCAAGATCTGAAAACAGTTTAGAGACCTCATCAGCTTCCCTTTATCATGCCGTTCCTTTCAACTATGTATGTACATATGTTTTAAAATTTCCTGAATAGCAATTTTTAAAAGCTTTCCTTATGTGGGGCCTCTGTGAATAACACACTGTTCAACCAATTCTCTTATTCCGTGCCTGTTGCCATATGCCCTATCAAACCTTTATGAGAAAGGATTGTATCTCCATGTTCTAAACTAAGAGATAAATATGACTTACAGAAGAGTGGACAGGTTTGGGGGGGTTTTAGTTGGTTGGTTGGTTGGTTGGTTTTGCACACCTCTTGAATATCATCATCTTTTTTGTAGATAGCAATGTCTTATCTTTCTGGATGCTCAGGATTCTGAGCATCTGTCAAAAAGTATAGTTCTGCTACCCTTGTATTTTCCACAAAAATAATGAGAAATTAGTTTCTGCTGATAACACACTTTCCTTCACAAATATTCACAACAATCTCTACCTAATTCTTCTTGAAAAAAAAAAAAGGTAGGATAAAAGTATCCAGATTTTTGTTCTGAGTCATGATATCTGAAGTTAATTAACCTTAGGAGTGGATTATTTTGTACTCTATTCAACAAGAAGAAACACACTTCTAATGCAATACCTTAGTGGTTTAAACTGTTCTCCTTTGTTTTACAAAGTGTAACTGGAAAACTGACAAAGATTTTTATTTCCCGCAAAATATTTTAAAAATTGAGAAAATCAGAACTTTGCATCAAAGCACTTCCTCAGCCTCAACCTGAAGTCTAATCAGCTGGTATAAGGTATGCTTGTGTTGGCTGAATTTATTGTGTATTAAGGAGGCACAAATGTGCATACAAAAGTAGGAAGAGGTGGAAATACCAGTGAGCACCAGTGCCTTTGTGGGAAATTGAGAAGCTGTGAAGTGAGATACAAGTTCAAAGACTAATTATGTAATTAGTAACCGAAAGGTCAAAGTCAGCCAAGCACAGATAAGCCTTAAAATACTTGCTAATAAAAAAAAAAAAAAATAAAAAAGGAATACAAGTTTCAGGAGGAAAAATGCAATCAGATATATTTTGCCCTTTAAAAAAGCGAGAGTTTTCCGTGAATACATGTGATGGTTGTGCGGGCCTGGATCCAAAGAGTGAAGCGAAGGGCTCTCCCCTAGCCTGCCTCCAGTGCTTCCTTCTCCACATAGTGAAGTTCTTTCTGTTTGCAGAGCTGTTTTAACTCGGGTTGCAGTGCATTGTCTGATCTGGGACTGTGTGTAATCTGCCTCGTGACTTTGGCTCAGCTTTTTGGACTCGGTCGCCACCTCTGTTCAGGCAGTGCAGGTGCCAACCTGCTTGTATGCCAATGAACTGGTCTCCATATCTTGAAATGGTGTGAATGTGCCACCTCTCCTGTCATACACATTGAGCCATATACAATAGAAAAGAACAGTCTGTTGGGACTGTTTCTGGGATACAAATTTCATTGTTGGTCTTCACCTCATGGTTTCATTGAATGTGACCTTGCTTGCTTTAGCACAGTCAGGATACAAGCCAGAGGATAAACAGACACCCAAGGAAAATACAAATTCATGAATTAATATCAAGGGTTTGGGATGAGAAAATCTTTAATCTATTTTGACATATGACATTTGAGAAAATAGTAAGGAACAATGTTTGATCTTCATGAGGAATGGTAACTAACCTCTTCTTCCCTTTTACTCCTGGCTGCTGCATGGGAAAGGGAACAGAGAAGGCAGGTAATTTCTCCCTTTAATACAGACGCAAACAGTGTTGTACTGGTACAAATGACTGCCGCTACTTTAGCTTCATTCAGTTCAAGAACTACTGAAGTTCAATCCCTGGACTACATCAGACAGGGAGATGGCTAGCATAGACACAAGCCAGCAAACCCAGTTTATGGGAATTCATTGCTGACAACTCTTACCAGCACTGTCTGAGTTTCCTCATAGGGCTAATAGCAGAGCTCAGCATTTACATTTTTATTATTGCTCGTACTGTTTTCCAGACTGCTGCATATGCTAGCCAGTTAAAAGTGAAATACAACCCCTGCCCTGGCAAGGGCAATATTATCCGTGAAAGTCACTCAGATACTTACTTCACTTATGTGACTTCCCGGGGCTTGTGGGCGTTAGATTTGGGTTTCAGTTGCTTAATTCCCTGTTGGGGCTGCAAGGCTGAATATGCAGAAAGGGTTATAGTTTAAACAGTGCCCCATGTGTATTTGCCAGTCCTACAAACCACAAGGTAACTTGGTTAAGGCAGGCACTTTGGACTTCCTGATGGTTTTTCAGTCTGGCACATCAGAATTAAAAGTTTTAAAGAGGAAATATGGGGTCTTTTTGTCTCTTGTGGACATCATTATGTCTAAATGGAAATACAAGAGAAAAGTTTTTTGTGTTAGATGCTTAATATTATCAAAAGCTAAATAAAGGTATTTTTAAAATAGCAAAACTAAGAATTGGGCTTTTATTTGCAAAGTTTTGTACTTTCCTTTGTACCTTTTTATTTGACATTTATTTTCTTTTAGCTGGAATCTCCTAAGAATTGTCCAATTTAAAGAAAAGTCTATATATATGGATTATCATGTAATCCTCCCTTCTTGCTGAATAATGGTTGCTATGTCAAATAAGCTTTCATTTGGAAACAGTGTTCCTACCTCACGGGGCTGTAAAATTACTCTAAAAAAGTGATCAGAGGGAAAACAAGAGGTCTTAAATCCCTCTAACATTAACTTTGTAGATTAATAATGCTATTTTAATAGCTGAGTGATTAACCTCACCTGATCACTTTGGCAGGAACATTGAAATTCTAATTTTAGTCATTAATTGTTTACTACTCTAGTGCACTTCTAGGTGCATTGAGCAGTATTGCCTGCTGGAGTGTTGGGAGATGACTGGGGGTATGAGGAAGAGGAAAGAGGGTGGCATCTTGATAGCAGTTTCAGGGTCTGACAGAAGCACTTAGGAACTGTGCAAGAGGGAGCTGATTACTCATCAGACTAAACAAAGATTTGTTTGAGAAATTTCATACCGTTCATGTAAGTAGGCTGAGGTGAGGCCAAAGTGGGAAAACTAAAATATTAATATTAAACTTAATTCAGGAAGACATCCAAAGTGAAGAAAATACTGATCAAGTGTTTAGGACCTTCATTAATGACCAGGAATTTGCTGCTGAGTCGAGCCAAGTGCTCCATCATATGCAGTCAGTCAGCACAATCATGGCCTTATGTGGGAATGGGAACATTAAACCGGACAGGGCTAAACAGAGAAGCTATAATGATGCTGTGGATTTGCCTTAAGATTTCCAACAGCCCTTCTTGAGAGTAATTGCCATGTGTCATACAATGCAGAAGGATCAACTCAGCGGCTGCCTTCAAACATATCTGGCACCCAGGTGTTCAAACTAGTTGCCAAGTTGCCTGTAGCAGCCAGATTTTTTGAGGCAATCACACAGCGCAACTGCAGTTCTGCAGCAATGTAGACTGCTGTAAGCTCCTAGTATGCAAAACTATGTCCATGAAAAACTTTCTGCTGGTCTAAGGATTTTTACATAACAAAAAAACCCCATGATTTCTCCTCTGACAATAAACTCCCTCTAGTTTTAGTCGTTCCATCCGTAAACTTCAAGGGCTGGAAGAGCCCTTTGTAGAGAAGTAAACAGACATATGCATATATGGAAATGTTTACTTTACTCAAATATGAAGATGAAAATCTTTCATGTTTGTGGCACTTTTGTGTGAAACTTGTCTCACTCAGGAGAAGAGGTTTCTTCTTTACTAGAAAGCAGTGACATTCCATGTACACTCAATGGAAACTTCATCACAAAGCCTGATTTCTGCGATTAAGAGGGTATCACAGCACATGGTTTAGATTTAAGAGAGCTGAACTACCTAAGGTTTTTTTAAGAACAGCAAACCCAAACCTTGACCTATTTATGTCAGTTCTACCTTGTTACTTCCTATGATAACTTCATCTGAATTTCTCAGGGAGCCATTTTGTGGTTGCTGTCAACATAAACATGTATAGATTGCTTTGTTTTTTCCATATTCCAGCAATTCTCAGCTTTTCCCATGACCCCATTTCCACTTGCACTTCCAAGATCATGACCTCCACTTTGGAAATAACATTTGCTCAAAGATATATTCTGCCAACCAATGCACTACCCAAACAAATGAGCTATGTGTTGAGCAAAACCACATGACGAGAAAGAACAGATCTGAAATAACAGTCATAGCTTCAAAACCTTTCCCTAAAGGAAAATGACCTGTGAATAATCCACACTCCATTCTGTCAGCTTTCTCAAGAACATATCGTTATGCCATGAGGCTAAAGGCTGATATCCTTTATGTGACCTCCCCAAATCTACTCTACTGCTTGATGATGATGAACTCAAAACCAACTGTCTACAGCAGAAGGTGCGTCAAACATTGTCAGTGAAAGTTAGCCAGAGCACTTCATCTCATAACCTCAAGTAAGATACTCAACAAGATTACTAGTTTTAATTATATTTAGTGCATTAGGTAAAAATGTTTTCTTAATGTGTGTTTTGTCATTTCCATCATTACTCTGAGCACCCTAAAAGAAGCAGGTACACCATGAGCTTTTTTATTTTTCACTGCAGTAAATCATCCATGTATTTGCAAAGTCTAGAAATGGACTTACTGTTCATGACTTCAAAATCACCAATGACAAGTTTTCAAACTTCTGGCTGAGCCGTTCAAACCCAGAAGAGAATAGGGAGCAGAGTGACAGACCTTTGGTTTCCAGTATGACTCTCAGAAATTTAATCTGAGAAGGCCCAAGTGCCCCACCCCACCAGCTATGTTCATTAAAACTGGAGTGGTTCCATTCATACCAGCACAGCAAAAATCAAAACCTGGCTTGAAGCCTTGGATCTTATGTTTCAGCTACTCACAGCAGAAGAGACCCTCGAAAGTTGCTCTTAGCATGTGGTCCGGGATGAAGTTATTCTAGCCCCAAAGCAATAAAATACAAGAAAATGGCTGCTTCGAGCTGAAGTCAAAGCTGAAGAGTAATAGAGTATTGGGTTGCTGGCATTACAACCACAGCTCCATAGGCGTAGTAACTGTAGCTGTTAGAGATGGTTGTCTGCATACATCTACCAGAATGCACCATTGATGTGTGACCTGGAAACTTTCTGGACACCAGAGTCTCTGTGTTACTGCATATGCATCGTGCTTCAGTCCTCGCAGTCCCTTTTTTGCACCTTATATGTAGGTGTTGACCTTGGTGTTAAGAAGACAATCAGTCAAAAGCAGAACGTAAGGGAAAACAAGCGTTTGAGCCAGCAAACCAGCTACTATGGCAGACAGCCGTCAATCTCTAAAAGAATCTATGCTTTGTCTAATTTTAAGATTGACAAAGTCTCAATGAAATAGCAGTTACTGGTCTGCTCTTCCAACAGAATATGTGACCTGGTGGGTACATCTACAGAAAATTCAGCAATAGTAGGCAATAAAGATTGTTTCTAGGCTATAAAGGCACCCAGTTGTTTGTAGCTGTCCTAGCCCAAATTGGGATACATGAATTAGGAGTATTGAACCTCTCGACTCTCATTGCCAGAAGGATGCACAGTCTGCCTGAGCATACACCCAAATTTTACAATCGGTTTTGTAAATCATTGTTTTCAGCACAAATTCATACACATGAAAAGTTTAAAAGGCACAGAAAAACTAGATATTAGCATCTTTAAAATATATATAATTAC
>NW_010393599.1:353-676 GCF_000710305.1 Buceros rhinoceros silvestris | reverse complement strand
GTGTCAGCCACCCCTCCCAGTTTTGTATCATTGGCAGACTTGCTGAGGGTACAGTCTGCCCCTTCTTCCAGGTCGTTGATGAGTACGTTGAACAAGACTGGATCAGGGACTGATCCCTGGGGAACACCGTTTGGTACAGGCCTTCAACTAGACTCTGCACTGCTGATTACAACCCTCTGAGCTCTGTTATTCAGTTTTCAATCCATCTCACTGTCCAGTCATCTAACCCACAATTCCTAGGCTTCCCTATGAAGCCCTATGAGGATGTTTTGGGAGCCAGTGTCAAAAGCCTTGCTGAAATTGAAGTAGCAAACATACACTGC
>NW_010393599.1:0-203 GCF_000710305.1 Buceros rhinoceros silvestris | reverse complement strand
CTCTCTGCGCATCTACCCAGCCAGACATGTCAGCATTGAAGGCTATCAGATTGGTCAAGCTTGATTTCCCTTTGGTGAATCCATGTTGACCACTCCTGATAACCTTCTTTTCCTCCACGTGCTTAGAGATAACATCCAGAATGAGCTGTTACACCACTTTTCCAGGGATGGCGGTGAGGCTGACTGGCCTGCAGTTTCCTGGG
>NW_010393598.1:112987-113203 GCF_000710305.1 Buceros rhinoceros silvestris | reverse complement strand
TCTGCAGCCGCCACCACTGCCACTGCTGCCACCGGGCCGGGCCCTCTGCGCCTCGCCAGCAGTGCCTTCCGGAAAGCTGTGGCTCCCGGGGGGCTCCTCCGCACCAGGGCACTGGGGGCCGTCCGCGGCAGAGGTCCTCTCAGTCCTCCGCGGTGCCTTCTTCCCTGCTGCCCGCCTCGGAGGCCCACTGTCAGCAGCGGGGGGGGACTTTTGCCG
>NW_010393598.1:85947-112941 GCF_000710305.1 Buceros rhinoceros silvestris | reverse complement strand
CCTCCGCGGTGCCTTCTTCCCTGCTGCCCGCCTCGGAGGCCCACTGTCAGCAGCGGGGGGTGACTTTTGCCGGCTGCCCTTGCTGCCTGGTGCTTTGTTGGCGGTCCTGGGCCGTGGTCCGTCCCCAACAGTGGTGGTGATGGTGGTGCGACCCTCCCCACTGCGGTGCTCAGCCGGGCCGATGGCTGGGGTCTTCTCGCTTTCCTGTTGCTCTGCCTTCACGCGACCATAGTAGGAATGGGCGTCCAGCCCCGGGCCGTCATGGTGGGTCAGGATGGGTGCTTTGTGTGGGGTGACTTTATTCAGCCACTTGTCCAGTTGCCACTTATTGGATGAGGGAGGCTCCGGCTGAAAGGGAAACAGATGGCAACGAGCTTAGTGCAGAGACCTGGCTGCCCTGGCCCCAGGGCTCCCTCAGGGCCAGTGAAACATCAGGACCATCTTGGTACCACGAGGATTTTCCTCTTGACAAAGAGCTGCCCTCCAGCTGTGGCAAGCCCCTGGCACCAGCCCTGTGTGGCAGGATAGGAGACACGGGGCATGCCACACAAGTGGGGATATTCTTGTTTCTGAATGGGGTTGAGAAGGAGGATGGTTTCCATGATTCACCATTTCTAAGGATGATTCAAGCAGCACTACTGGGTTAACTGGAAAACAAACACTCCTAAGTTTCCAAATAGAAGAAAATACAGTGGTGATAGGAAAGGAGGTAAGCAAGGAGGAACAGCAGAGGCTAAGGGAGGAGAGCTAGTAGGAAAGCTAGGGATATGTATTTTGTGTCCTTCACTATTGCTATAAATACGAAAAGTATTTAAAAAGCATGCAAAGAGGCATGTATTGGGGAGCTGGAGGGATAACCAGACAGTTCGTGTAATCTGTCTGGTGTTGATGATATAATCCTGCAAGATCCCGCAAACTTTTGTTGTGTGGTGGTATTGTCAAGTGCCCATTTTGTGAGTATTGTGTAGCTGTTAGTCTTTCTCTTCAGCCCTGTCACAACACGATCAAGTTCTAAGAGAGCATGTAAAACATAATGGTGTTTGGACAGTGAAGAAGTGGGATAATTATGATTTCTAATGTAACCACAGCCCAGACAATGTTATTTCAGAACAACATGCAAGTGTTTTCAAGTGCTTCTTGTAATCAGTAATTTGAATGTAATAGAAAGAATAGAAAAGGCAAAAACCCTGAAAAGAAATAAATGATGGAGTAGATGACCAGCCATAACCTAACCCCACAGAAGCCAGTGTGAAAAGTCTCCTTAATTTCCTTAACAGGAATGAAAATTTCATCCACTAAGCTATTGCATATGAATAACCAAAAAGTGTGTCAGGAGTGTAACATGAAAACCATCAATGCTCTGGAAGAAAGTTTGATCAAGACAGAATATCCACAGTCTCTAACTGAAAAGATTATAGTACTTAACACCTTATTTAAAGTAGGTGGCTGAGGGCAACACAGGTTTCCTGCATAGCCAAGGGCATTTCCAGAACCACCCACTGAGGGTTGTGTACATTCTACATGGGGCAAAGGCTCCTAAAATAAGCAGAAAAAGTTGGACAGGGGAATTCATATGATACAAATATTCCTTTTCACAAAAGTGCCTCATTTACTCATTAACCAGCTAGCCAATACCTATGGCAAGTTTTCTATACTGCCGTAAGTTTATTTTTTCTTAAGCAGACTCCCTAATATTTGCATGAGGAATTTCTTTACTAGAGCTGTAAATCTTGGAAATGGATGGGCAGTTTTCCTCTTGGATGAAGATATATTTTTAGCACTCTTAATTCTTTATCTAAAATAAACAGCATTTTTTTGGACTGCTGCTGAAAATACAGATAGATTTGTTTGGCACCATTCATTGTGCACATACTGGATTTACTAGAGATGTAATAGAAAGTTCACTATACGTGGAAGTCTTTCCACTGTTCAGGGTGTGTTTAACAAAAGGACATACATCAGAAGCACGTGGGTAAAAATGTACCTCTGCCTGTAAGTATAAGTCAGAGTGAGGGCAGCAATTGATTCCTCTAACTGAAAAGTACTGTACTTTGAAATCACTTAAAAAAACAAGGTACCTTGCAAGAGAACAAAATCGTGAGAGCCAAGAATGAAGAGAAGGCCTGGTAAAAACCGGGATTGGGAAAATTCACTTGCAAGTTTTTGCCAGTACACTTTGCAAGCCTAACTGAAATTATTTGTGGGAGAAAAAGAGAAATCTCTAATTTTCAGTCCACATCACCCTCCAAGCATGTCACATACCACCCTAAGGAAGAAATGTTGATTTGCTCAAAGTGGGAAATTTTCAGCAGCATGTAAGGATGGCATTATTTACAAATACATATCCAGAACAATCGGATGGCAGAATGGTCTCTGTCCCTTGTTTTTTGTGTCATGGAAATATGCTGCCCTCAAGATCTTGTAGAGAACTGGGCAGATTTTAACTGGGGTGAAGCTGGTAGTACCCAGATGAGCAGCAGTAATAAGAATAACAGTCCGTGATGAAGCTGACTGGCAATGAAACATGGGTTTGGCATGGAAATCCAAACCAGGAAACTTTACAAGACAGTTTCAGGAACCAATGCGCCACAGATATACACATGCACCAGGCTTCATTGAGAAACAGAAGGATGTGATACACTTCCTTAAAAATTGTGGGTGGATTCATCTGTACAACAAGGACACCTATATCTGAGCTAGTCAACAAGTTCCTTCTCCAGTCAGTGGATTACTCTTCTGGGGTGTGAAAAATTCCCTCTTGAAATAGATATCTGCAACCGAAGAGTTGAGCTGGGCTCTAAAAACGTCTATTCCTCTTCACTGTCTGTAAAGAGGAAGTTGAAGTTATGAGCAGATGTAGGCATCTACAGTAGAAGTGTCCAAATTTTGGTGAGATGACTCCCACACAGCATGTCTATATATCTCGGATCTCTTCAGGGCTATGACTGCAACCAGAGGCACGAGTGGCATGCATCCAAAGGAAACCTTCGTCAAAACACTATCCAGAAACACTTTAAGCTAATACCATGGTAAACTTGAAGCCTGATACCACATTCATTGAGAGATTAGATACCCTGTAATATGTGCACATACTTAGCCCAGTGCGGGGTGGGACTGAGATATCTACCTTCCCTGCAGGATACTCCTCTTATTATAAACCCACATACTAATTTGCCCTGATGATAACTTGCATGTGCTGCCCACCTATCAAAGATTTTCTTCAGGGCAATCCCCATACAAATGTGGTGCCTTTTCATTGTATTTAAAGCATAGATGATGATGATGACAATGATGACAATGATGATTATTATTACCACTACTGCTTTATTGCTACTGTTAGCACTGCTGCTAGCACTTTATAAAATTAGATTCCCATGTGTTAGGCATGGCACACATACTGTAAGTGGTGGTTCCTGAGACAAAGAGTTTTCTGGAGGGAAGGGAGAGTTTATTTTGTAGTTATTGTCAAAAATAGTCCACAGGACAGCGACAGCCCATGAATCCTACTTGCAAAGGTAAAGACAGTGTCTACAGTCGGTCTAGTGGTTAAATCACCTTTTCTTCTGAGTGCATCATTAGTCAGGAAATTGAAGCACAGCTATACTTAAGATGGGAAGCAAAATCTTTTTTGAAAACAAGACAAATAGAGAGAACACAGCCGTCCTACCCTGCAACCCTAAAACTACATCTCTTTCTGCCCTGCCTCACTACTGAAATCTGTCAGTGAAGAAAGGCTGGTGAGATGGCAGGAGCATGCTCACCAGTTAGCTAGATACACACCTTCTTCTTATCTTCTGAGCTAAAGGGAAGAGAGCTAACACCTCTCACAGAGCACCTGAGAGAACAGCAGGGGTTCACAGGCAGTGGCTCCTCAGCCACTGGTATTGGTGTCCAGGCACTTGAAGAACTTGATGCACAGTGGTCAGGAGGTGTGTCTCTGCTGATGAGAGAGGAGAGTGGGGAAGAGCATAACCCCACAAATCACTTTGACCTGGTCAGTCACAATGCGGGGACTTGACATGAAAGAATATATCCTGTGATGGAATAGGCATGGACCAAAAAGATTTGTGAATCCTTGGAAAAAAGGAAAAAAACTGTAAACGCTGTGAACTAGTCATGACAGCAGAGGCTGTAAAGAACAATACACTGGTATGTGGGGCTGGTGTGGCCCAGGACAAGACACCTCTGTCTTCTGGCCTGGTTACTGTTGACTGGTCTCTGACGCTTTGTCCCATGTGATGGATTCTCCATTTCCCTCCTACGCACTCCCCGCTCTTGACCTCCTTGCACTGTGGGAATTCCTGGTTGTCTAACCAGTTTCAGCCTTATTAAAGGTCTGCAGGATAATTCAATGGAACAAAGAACAAACATACCAAATTCTTAGCTTTTGAAATGCTGCTCTGTATATGGACTTGACACCCAAGTCTTTTGTTTACCATCAGGAATAATTGCAAGGACAAGACATCATTGTTTTCCAGAGTCCTCATTTATGACATTAATTATGGTCATGCAAAGAATTCATGACTTCAGCAAAGAAATAGGAGATAGAAGGCTCAGTCCTTTGTTCATAATTTCAGGTTTGGCAGTCCACAAAACTGTAACTACTCACATTAATGTCTGAGGCACCTTAATTTGTCCACATCACTGAATCCAGTCTGAATTTGTCTCCTGTTCTAGCTCAGCCATTATTCTTAGTTTACTGCAGACATAAAGTGTAGACAGCTGAGCTAGTCGCTACAGGCTCTAAATAGTCAGTGGAAAGAAACAGACACTTTTAGGGTGCAATTCATCTAATCTATTTTATATGTATGCTTTACAATGAGCTGCTTTTACACTCCAGGCAACTGCATTTAGACACCTGAGAACAACTCAGAGATCTCAAAACGAGATGAGGAAAAAAAACCTGAAGAAATGAAACAGCAGTTGAATTTCTGTATACCTCAAATGCAGAAGACACACTGCCCTAGAAAAAAGAATCTGAGTATATGCATATAATATTTCTGATTATAGAAAAGAATGAAGGCCTCATAATGGTCTGCAGATTTCCAAATTAAGTTCCTTCCAACCTGGAAATATGGATTTTCTGCCCAGCACTGTGGTGGAGTACTCGGTTTGTTGTACCTGAATTTATCAGTTTATGCTAAAGCAAAAGCAAAGATGTATTTGTTTTTTCTGTCTTATCCAATATATGAAATTAATTTTAATGTTAGGACTGGAATTGAGTCCACTACTTAAATTTAGGTGGACAGGTCCTCCCTTTAAACAACTTCCAAGGACCTGTCTCTCTCCACTTACTAGGTAAGAACACAGAATATACTTTATAAAGATGGCTTCACTGATAAATGTAACTTGAAGAATTAATGCAAAGCAGACAGGTCTTGCAGTCAGAGACATCACATAAGCATGTTTTGAACTGGTGCCATCAGTCATACAATGGGCCCGGGAAAGCACTGGCCTGTGGGGAAACCACAGGTATCTTTCTTCTCTAGGACACCCTGACCCTATCCATGTGTGGCCTCTCCCACATCCCATCAAGGCATGACCTATGAAAACCACTGCAGCCATCACACTTTTTGGAGACATTTATATTTTTGTATAAGCATTTCCATCAGCATGTCCTAGAAGGCAAATCACACAAATATAATGCAAAGAGACAAGCAATCTGTCGGAGCCGTGCAGCTGTTTCGTGACAATGATCACTGATAACTCAGGCTCTGTACAAAAGTAGTTCCATCGTTCTCGAGAGGATACGTATAAAATGCTTAAGTGGAGGCACTTCCTCCATGTTTCCATGACTCTCAGTCCCCTGCTTGACTTTATGAAATCCCTGACCTGTCTCAGTTAATTAACTTCCCGCATTCCCTGGGGAATTGCTGTTCTTCGGGTCCAAGCAGCACAGGTATCTGCCTGGATAGCAAACACTCCTTCCTTCCTGGGTACTATGCTGCTCCTCCTTTTATCTCGTATTTCCTCCCCCCCACAATGGTTCCTTCTCTTTCTTCTCTTTATACCTTTTCTTCCACCTTCTGAGATCCCACAGGTAGGGGAGAGACCGAGTGTGGTATCTCCACACTAATACCAGTGGGGAACTGGCAGAGAAATAACAAGAACTTAATGGGTTGGATGAGAGAGCTCAGAATGGGAAATGGGACATGGGGCAGTGCAGGGAGGGCAACAGGGAAGAGAGACTGGAAGGAAGAAAATAGAGACAAAAGGAAAGAGAATGGGAGACAGAGATTTAGGAGAGGGACAAAGCAAGAGGAAAATTAACCGGAAATGGATCTAAAAGTACTGTGAAGGAAAGACAGAAAGGAAGATAAGTGTTAAATAAGGAACAAAAGTGACAGAACCTGAGAAGAATATGTTAAGGATATTTCTGTGAGTGCTGCATTTTGCCTGATAGGAAACACGGCCCCAAATAACTGAGCAAAAGATGAAGAAAGGCTTGCTGGTTATTCAGTATAATTTTTCAGGGTGAGAGAATAGGTGAGCCAAAATGAGTTTTGGGGGGAGAAGTCTAGTGATTGGATGCTTTATGTGGAGAAGGAAAATACACTGACTGTATTTTATGTGTATTTACAATCTTGCTGCTAGATTTTTGAATATTTTTACATACATTAATGTGTGTGATGTGGTTCTGGAGTTCATGGTTTTACACTAAAGGCGTGTATTGACCAAAGCATGTAAAAATGTCAATCCTGGCAGAAAAGCAGAGCAGAGAAAGCAGCCTTGTTGTGTCTGTTGAGCACTCTGCAGAGGTGAAAGCAGAGGGTGGCATAGCACTGGCAGTTTAACTGCAATTTGGCTAGGGCTTGACGAGATGTGGAAATTTTCAGGACAGGCTTTCCAGATGACAAGTTTGGTCTTAATGTTTTGCACCACGAGTAATTCAGTTTAGCCCATTTTGGAGGTGGATTAAAATAAATCACACAAAGACAGCAGTAGTGAAGAATAATTCACTTAGAGAGTGAGGTGAGGGAAGTGCGTGAATCAAAAACAACTGTTTTGCTTTAAAATTCCACCCTCAAACTGATTTTATAACAGCTTCCCTGTGTAGAGAAGCTTTTAGTTCCCTCGCAGTGCTGGGAGCCCACATCAGGACTTAGGCACTAAGCAAGTCATTGCATTAAACTTCAACTAAGCCGTCAGCCTTGCAAGGCTCTCTGCTCACCCCCAATTTGAGGAAAATATCACAGGGTTATCTCTTCTTAGTTTTTGTTTTAAATGCCTTAACCTGCCCCAGGATTTCTTGCCACCCGTTTCATAGCATGCCAGGAGGAGGATCCCTGGGCCTTTCTCTCCCATTTTTTTTCTGCATCTCTCAACGGCCTCCTTGTGTTGGCTTTGCTGGAAAAAGGCCTGAGTAATGAATTGCCACCCTAAACCATAAAGAGCAGAAGGCCTTACCTCTGGGCTGGAGTAGTGCGAGGGCTTGCTGCCGTCACTCTCGCTGGAGCTGCTTTCGCTCTCTGAGTCAGACTCTGAACTGGTCTCAG
The DNA here is from genome assembly GCF_000710305.1 of Buceros rhinoceros silvestris. NCBI lineage: Eukaryota > Metazoa > Chordata > Aves > Bucerotiformes > Bucerotidae > Buceros > Buceros rhinoceros. The sequence continues at coordinate 105,445 of NW_010393598.1, read as the reverse complement.
ATTCACTGGAGCTGCTGCTGCTTGACCCCTTGCTGGAGAGTCCTGAGGCTTGGGTGTCGGACTGTGGCACCACCAGGCTGCCAGCCCCACACACAGCCCATTGGGGAGAGGCGGTAGGGAAGAGAAGAAAACAAGAAAATAAAAACCCCACATGTAAAAACCATGGTGTATTAGAAAGCATACCTCTCTGAATGCCCGTGAGCCTGTCTCTGCTGCTAACAAATGGTGAAGTGAGTTCAACACTACATTATTATAATTGTGTGGAAAATACGGGGTTACCCTCATATCCATTTAAATTCATAGCCTTTGCCATCTCTTCTTCATCTGAGGAAGGGTCAAGTTTTCACTTCAGCTTGTCTCTTTTCTCATTCAACGGAGACATTTTGGGATATATTAAGAAAATCAAATGTTAAAAAAGCAGAGTATAGAAAGCAGTCTTACACCGTCTAATGAACACTCTGCAGAGGTGAAAGCAGGAGATGAAAAAGGTGAACAGTTAAGAAAAGGAGTTGAACTCCACAGTATCAGTCATTTATAAATAGTAATAGCAATAACGATAATAATAACAATAATAATACATCCTCACTGGAGCTTTCAACCCCCATCTTTTGTTTTTCACACTTCTTCACCTACCCATAAATGATGTTGTTACCTGTAGATACCATCTTGATATTGACAGCTGCAAGATCTAAGACTCTGATCCCGCAAAAACGTGAAGAGCTCAGCCTTGTGTTTTTGCATGTCAGCAGTGCAGTGCTGTCAGTAGAACTACTTGCCTCCTTAAAAGTTACGTTCGCATGCAAGTGTTTGTATTATCAGGCTCGACAGCAGAAGAAATGTATACTTTCCTGAAATAGTTGACCATGCATATTAAAAATATCACAGTCATAAAGACTTGAGTGTGAAATGTCCTATTAAGTCATCCAGTTTATTCCCCAGGCAATGAAAGATTGTTCCCCATAGCAGGGTGCATAGCAGAGTTGTCCAATTTGATTTTAAATGACTTGAATGCAGCTTTTACTTTTACCCCTGGGAAACTTCTCTGCAAACTAACCCAAATTCCACTGTCAGAAATTTCTCCCTACAACCTGAGGTTGCCCTTTTAAAATTTATTGTTGTTACTTATTATTTCATCCTATTGCTAATAGTCACTATGATAAATTATCCTCCTCCCTTTTTGCTTTCACGTATTTGCAGACTCTTTTCCTGCCCTACTTCAGTCATCTTTCAGACAAGGCCTTACACATTTACTTCTTCTGATCTTTCTTCATAAGTCATTATCTCCAGGGATACGGGATCATTTTTATGGCTCTTTTCTGAACTCATTCCAATTTGTCTATATCTCTCTGATAACAGAATGCCCAAAACAGAGTGCAGCATTATAGATGGGTTCTCACTAGAGCCCTACAATGAAGGGCTATTACCTTCCTGCTCCTTGATGCGTTGCTTCTGTAAACATATACCCGAGCTGTGATGGAATATATAGTCCATTAACACTCCTACATCTCTTTCAACACTGCTTTCTCCAGAATTCCTCCACTGATAACTACGTTTGAGATTATTTGCTTCCAGAGAGATTAGTTTGCATTTTTCCTTCATACCAGATCTCATTTTCTTCTTTACTGCACATGCTTCTAGCTCCTTTTGATTTATTTCTCTGTCCTCGGAGGTGTCTGCAGCAACTTCTAATTTAGTATCAAATGCAAACTTAATTAAATGGTTATTCACTTCCTTTTCCAGATCATTAATGAGACTGTTAAATAAACCCCACGTGAAACACACCAGTACCCTAATAACCATCTCTTCCCAACACTGTTCACTGGTGTTTATCATTACCCTTGTTTATGCTCCATCAGTCCAATATTGTGGCTAATGCAATGTGATCTTGGAGAAGCATTTTGTGAGAAATCATATCTAATAAATAATTATAGTTCTGCTATGTTGCACCTAATGAATTGCCTTTACCTGCTAATGGTGCATTTCATTCTGTAAAACTGATACCTGACACTTGACACAAGCCACATACGACAGGCACTTTCTGGGTCTTTGAAAAGAGGCCAGGCCATCAGAGATGCATTTTCAATTCCACGATTCCCCTTGGCCACATACTTCCTGGCCCTATATCTGCCTCCCCCACCATATGCCAACCTTTCCCCCCTGGACCACCTGTCTTGCACAAGCCAGTACTTCCACCACATCAGATTTACTTAGAGCATCCCCCTTGCCTTTTGTCGGGAAGTGTCACAGCTGATGATGGCTTTCTCGCTCCAGAGTTTCTGGTTGTTTGGGGAATCGTGTTGCTGCTTGAGAGCTTCCTGTGCCCTTTGAGGCACAGTGGATCCAGGCAGTGCAGAAAACCTCACCTGCGTTTTCACCTCTCTAATTAAAGCAAGTAAAATAAACAGGAAAGGGAGGAGCTGATAGCCATTTATATTTTTGACCTTTATTTTCATCCTTGTAATCATCAGGCAGTAGAGAGAGGCAACAGTAAAAGCTCCCGCTCTGGCTGGACAGCTTGGTGCTAAGTACATGTTAGTAGAAGTGCCTGCCAACTCTTGTGAGACAAGAGGTCCGTCATCAGGCACCGATTACCATCAGCGCCTTTAAAAGCTCGCCCTCTGCTATTTTTGTTGTCATTCATGATACCTCTTTGTCTAGCCAGGAAGGTGTGGTAAATACAAGATATTCAGGCAGGCATTTGTATAACGGCATTAAGGCACAAAGGTGCCTGAAACAGAAAAAACTCGTAAGCTTGTAAAAATTTTCCTTCCTAGAGAAGGAAAACTGATGTTTTACGCACTGCTTTGGGACAATGCAGTTTTCCACTTGTACAGGTTGCCCAGCAAACTCTAGATATAAGTTGCTCGCTTATATTAACAGATTACAGAAAGTCTCTTGCTAATAAAACAGTGAGAGCTATATAAAAGCCATTGTGAGTAGGTTTTCTGGTTTCAATTTTTTCCTTCTTCTCCTTCTTTTTTTTTTTTTTTTTTTTTTTTTTTTTTTTTCCTTAAGGGAATATGAAAAGGTAACTGCCTTTTCTGACCGTGTAGCTTAGGGAATGCTTTTGACAGTGTCCAACTCTGATGGATTTCCAGTCCTCTCCACAACAGCATTGTGACTGTTCCCTGAAAAGTTCTTCAACATCACAAAACATCTGCACATTTATGTCCTGCCCCTAGTGATTGTGGTTTTAATTTTTTAAACCAGCATTTTTGTTTGGCATTGACTGAGGTATTTAGAATTGCTGTATAGGGGATGAGGGAGGAAAAAACCCCACAGTAATATTTCTTTCCTGTTGTGACATGAAATTTTTTCTAGGCTGCTGAATAGAAATTGTTACTACAGCCATAGATATAAAATATAACTGTTGGACTCTTCACAAACATCTGGAAATCTATGTTTGCTGCTTTAATGTTAGCCAATATACTACAAAATTTAACATTACAATTTTTTACAATTTTCGCTGATACTGTTGAAATCTTCTGTCCCCCTTCTACCTTTTCCATTCAGCATAATCTTACAAGGATCCTCGTTATATTTGAGTGACCAGGATGAACACAGTTACATGTTTCTTCATGCATTCTTATTTTAAAATGTCCATTATTTTAAATTGGTGGCTTCCATTTTGGACCATTCTTTCTAAAGTATGTAAGCAAGATCATGCAGTCAAAACAAAAGACCTATTTACATTTTAATGACCGTGGCACATAACATTCATGCATATTTTGCCACTGGCTTACAGAATTAATTACTACATCATGGAAATGTTATTTTTATTTTAAGCGATTAAACAACCATTTGAGCAAGAACTAGTTTTCTTTAAAGCCCTTGATCAGAACATGTACTCTCTGACTTAAGAAAGGGAGTAAATACCTTGTAAAGTTGCCAGACATTCAGTAATAATAGCACTTAATAATCAACACACCATCTGAATTTTCTGATTAGGTAGCTCCCATCATCCTGGCTACATGGGACTTGGGCACCTAAGCACCATGCAAATCTCCAACAACCTATTTTCCTGCACTGTTTAGTGGACAAGTCACCCTTCTCTGAAAAACTACTAGACAGATACCCAGTAGCCTCAATTTTTCTCAGGTGTGCAGGTTCAGAAACGCAGTGATTTGGGGAGATTAATACTTCTTCCTTACTCATAGTAATTTGTGATTCAAGTTGAGAGGCAGAACTATCTCCATCCCTGACAAAGCCTGAGAGGTTAGTTGTGGTGGGACAAGTTATGAGATCCATCAGACTGCATGGCCATGGCCAGCCTTCGAACAGCAGCAAGGTGTTTTAAACATTTGTGCAGCATGGTGCAGGCATTTGCTATTCAGTCAGCGGAGGATGATTCCCAAATCAGGTTGCCTCAGTGGCCCTCAGGAGACCTCTTGAGGTTAATCACGCTGGATCTGGGTCCTACTCTATGCTTTGTACTAAGATGCTGCTTACAGCTGCACTACTTCCCATGATAATAAATCATGTCATTCAGCACTGGCCACAAGAAGCTCGCAGGCTGCTAAGCGTATGCTGCATTGCAGGAATTGAATCTCAGTTTCAAAGACAGATAGCATGGATGCCTAATCAAGATACAAGAAAAACAGATGCAGTTCTTTACCAAACTGTAAGTATTCTTTGGTAACAATATTAAATGGATTCAAAAGACAAAAATCCCTCCTATGCTGAAGAATTTGTCATCCCAGTTCTTCACTACGTTACAATATGAAGGCACTACTATACACAGGTATGAATGATTAGTAAGAATGCAAAGCAAGGGAGAATCAGGCCTTGGAGAAAAGACTGTGTCAAGAAAATGGATCAGAGTGAGCCTCTGAGATACTTTTCCGCTCACAGCGAAGGCTACGCAAATGCACATGCTTTATGTTTTGGAGTTCAGTCAGTCTGTGTAATTTTGTTTTGCAAAAATTGTATCCAGAGGCTTCTTATCAAAAAGCTCAGTGACATTATCAAGCATGATCTGCTGTGTTTGTTTTCATGTCTGGTGATGGCACAATATTTAGTCGGTGTCATCTGCATAGCAATGATCATCTAAGGTATTCTTCTTCTCAATCTCACCCTACGGTACCATATATCAAGTGCTGTGCAATTACCCAGTGGTCTCGACTCCTCATAGGAAAGAGGAATGCAACAGTTAATCCAAAGAGTTGACTTGATTAAACAAATGACACCGTTAGGGATCATCACATTGTCAACATTGAGAGATAACATGGAGAAGGTGATCTGAATTTGTAGGTGTCACAAACATTTGAGAAAATCCTAAGAAAGGCTGTATAAATGTTTGCAGTATTTGAAATACCCAGAAAATCTATCACTGTCTGGAAGATCAAGGACAACTATGGGAAAACAATACTCTGAAACAGGCACCAGTCCCTTGGCTGGTAAAAACCATCATAGCTCCATTGACTTCAATTAGGCTACACTGATTTAAATTAAACAGTAAATCTGACCAAGACTCTGAAATGGTATTTCAAACTCAGTGATGAAAATACATTTCACGGTTTAAAGGAACTCTGTTGGCAGAGTCTCTATTTTTATTCCATATTAAAGTATCTGAAACACGACTCCTTTCTTCCCTTGAAGCCAACCTAAAACCAGCAAAGGTATTTTAGAGAAAACTATCCCTTTGTTGTGAGAAGCAAATTTCACATGGTGCTTCCTCAAAGCACAAACCGAGAACACTGTGCCAAGATCTGTCTAATTATCTCTGCTGCCTGGCACTGAAGATATTGCACATCTCCCAAGCACACAGTAGGGAATTCCTGTGTCAATAATTGTGAATGAATCACAAAGGCAACAGAAATGACCACTTTCTGCTGCTGCCCCTGTGTATTTTTCAAATTCTGTTTCACTGAAGACATCTGAAACATGCATACCATGGGGGTCTATATGGACTTGCAGATCAGGCCATCCCAATATTGTAACACAACATATGGGGATATTTTCTTAGGCGACTGTAGAATGTCAAGAAAGAGTGCTGTAAGGACAGCCTACAGAATGAAAGTGGATGTTGTCCCTTTGTTTCAGGCCAAAATCATGCTGAGGAAAGGGAGGTGATACCATAAACTCTAGAATATGCACCTGCTTGAGGACAGCCATATACCTCCAAGGTTTAAAATACAAAAGCTTGTTCTGTACTTAACACACAAACACGAGTATAAGGAGCCTTTGCTCTAACTTTAGTTCTGCCATGTCAAGTCTGAATGACCAAATCAGTCAACACTCCCAGGGCTCCGGTCGCTATCCTAGTCATACAGAAGGATGATCGAACTTGCCTACCTTCAGTGTGTTAGGAGATGTCCTTCATTATTCTTTAAAAAGCACTTGGGTATCCTTATTCCAAACACAGTTCGGAAGTAGTGTCACAAATTTATGTTTTTGTACCTTTGGTAACCGAGAGTATGAAACCAATTAGCTGTCTGAGTACTTTATAGTTACCTACTGTCAAAATCGTTCACTAACAAAAAAAGCAGGTAGCCCTGTCACGGTCAGCTGTTTGAGACTGAATGCACAAAAAAGCAAAAAAAAAAAAAATGGCTGGGCACTTTCCTTTCTCCAGGTAAATGATTTCCCAGGAGTCTGTTAATATCTTTAGGAAACAGAGAAATGTTTTCATACCTCATTCCTGTAACGGATGAGGTATGAAATGGGAGTCATGATGAGTGAGAGTCCTGGAGGTTGTTTGGTTTGTCACAATATATAATGCTTCTGTGAAAGCACTGCATTACCTTTGCCGCACCACCTTTGCACAGCAGAACTAATAAAGCACAGCTGCCAAGAACAGAGTTCACAGGCTCCACCTATATTTTAACACTGTCCTTGGGAGTTGCTTAAATAGTTTGTGCTGACAAGACTACACGTATCATCTGATAATGCAAACCTAAGGTAAATCAGGTCTCTCCAAAGAGTCTCGGCTGTGCCCTGTGTGATTACAGCTTAATTTCCAGAACAAATTGATAGGAAAGGATGTTTAGAAAAAGAAGTTATGAAGCTGATGTGCATGCACATACAAAAAACCCTCAGGAAAGTTCAGTCTGGCAGGGGAGTATCTACTTAGGGCTTGCTTGATACTGGAAGCAGCAGAATCACAGCTTCCACCTTAAAGGAATATGGCAGGAAAGAGAAAAACTGAAAAAACATTGGCTAAAAAAACCCTCCTAAAATGAAGTGCTACATAACAATTAATAATGACATCTCTGTATGAATAGCTCTATCAGGAGAAGCGTGGGCCAGGGTATCTGAGATGAAAGGGTCCAATAGACCTGGAGCAGCATTAGCGTGGGGATGAAGTGATTAGTCAGCAGGCTGACAGCTGTGCGAGGAGCCTGGTGCCAGATTCCAGCGTACGCTTTCCACCGCTGCCAAGTGTTTGCTTGTCGCTCCAGATAAATGGAGCATCAGCAGTGTTTTATTTGACCTGCCCACAAGAAAAATAAAGCAACTCTGACTTCCTCAGTGTGTTTGGCGTTGACCTTGCATCAGCTGAATATGAGCAGAGAGATCCCTGATCCAGGGAAGTTAACTCTTTAGTAAAAGAGGAGTGATAGAGTCTTTTTACCTTGGTAATATAATTAGTCTCTTAATGGCTTGAAGTATGGTGATTTAAAAAGTGGCAGGCACAGCCACTATACTGTCCTTGGAACATGCCCTTGGACCAATGGCCTGGAGAATGATGAAGAGCTTTGCGAATAGTCGGTGAACAGCCACCCTCTTGCTTCCAGTGTGAAATCAGGAAACCACTTCTACAGAGACTTTTTGGTGGAGGGGGGAGCGAGAGGCAGAAATAAATTGTAAGTGGATTAAGTTGTTGAGAAGATTCAGTCAGTCAAAACTGCCTTCGATTTCCCCGAGACCAAGGAGAATGGTTTTTGCGTGTTTTCCTTCATATGTACCCCAAAAGTTTTATCTTTCTCTCTTTTCTTCATCAGTTTGGTCATGTTAGGAACTTTCTGTTTGAGATGTTCTCTGGTCGAGGCCAGCTGCTGTTGCTGGGTGAAAATCACACACAGTGTCTTTGAATTATATGTCTGAAAGGGAATGTAGAAAACACACTTTTTTTGACATTTAATGCCCTTGATGTGAGAAGGTTCTCCTTCATTGTGGTTAGGAGTAACAACCAGACTCTGGAAGCAGCATTACTCAAAGGACTTTCTTGGAAGATACACCCTTTCCTCTTCTCTAGGAATCTAGCCCTCACATCAGATAAAAAGCCTAGGGAAGGGGTAAAAAACATAGACAGACCTTGCAAGAAGGAAAAAGGACTCCTTTGAGCACTTGTAGATATATAATACCAGTAGCTGAGACTGAGGTCAGACATAGTTTTTCCACACCCAATAATACTGAAGCTCTGGATGTCTTTCTGACACCCATCAATTCCTTGTAATAACCAAGTGTTTTTTTTCTGGATACTGCTACTTTCCAGTCTCTGCTCTTTTCCACTTGTCTCTCCTCCCCTTCTCACTTTGAGGAAGTTCCTTTCCTGGCAGCATCAGGAATAGCCAATGATCTCCAGAGAATATGAGTTTTTTGCCAGAGGGAGAGCAGATTACTTACGTTCATTGAAGAAGGTAAATATCACTAGAGATGAGATCTGTTCCACTTCCCATCACACGAATTAAAAACATGCCTGCACCTCCTTGGTTTGCCTGATGAGTTAGATACAGAACAGGAGCTCAGGGTTCAGCTGTCAGAAGATCTCATTAGAGTGGGCTAACGCGAAAGTAAAGATCTTATGAAGTTCTGCACAAGTTCTTTTAGTCACAGGGAAAAGCACTCAAGATGCTGAATCCTACCATCTGAAGAACAACTTCTGGACTGATGGCCCTTCAAGTGGGAAGAAGAGCTCCATATTGGTCTCCTTTTCACAAAATCACATACGACAGTAGCAGGAGAGATCCTTGTGCTTTAGCAAAATAAAAAATTAGGAAATTACTCCTGAAATCAAAATAGGAATAAAGGATCTAATTTAGTGAGGAGGGAATGGAAATACAGAGTGTAAAGAGTGACAAGGTCTCAGGACTGTTTAAAGGTCAGTTGAGTGGTCACCTGAAGACCTCGACCAAGGCAATTTTCTGACTTTGTGAACAAATAAGTAGTGCGACTCATATAGTCAGGGCTCCACCTACCTGCAAGCTTAAAAAGACTGAAAATGAATGTAGCTGAGTTAAATCAAGGGATAATTGGACCCTTTTGGTGAGATCTTGATATAGCCGGCCACTGAGATAGAGGATAGTGGATTTGTAGGCATACATTTTTTCTGCCCTTAACTTACAAGAAGACCTAACTGCTGCCTAGTTTCAGCGCTCAAAAAAATGCCCTCTGGAGATTCCCACTTCTCTTGGTGAATTCCTAGAGGGAATCTAGGATCCCAAGGATTGCTTAAACAGTGTGGCTGGTATGCTCAGCGCTATGCGCATTGTGATCTGTGTGGGAAGCAAGGAAAGTTTAGTTCAGATGTCCCTTCATAATGTCCCTTTCAGGGTTCCATCAACTCTCTCCACTTGTCCCAAGGACTGGGGGTGGTATGCAATATGAAGACCTACATTCACTCCCGACTAAGTAGTCCAGTGTTTCATTAGAGCACTATTAAAAGCTGATTCTCTGTCAGATTCAATGATACCAGTACTGCCCATCTCAGGAATAGATCCTCCACTAATATTTTGAAGGTGATTCCAGCAGCTTGGTCTTCGGTGGCATAGGCTTCAACACACTGGGTGAGATGTTACAAAGATAAAGGTAATTAAGCACTGGAACACATCATCAGTAAAGATATGGAACATCAGACACAGTAGTTTCAGAAACTAGGTTAGGCAAAGGAGCAATGCAAAATGTTCTGTAGAGTGACATTAATCCACCATCTTTAAAATATCTCATCAGGAGAATTTGATAACAGTTCTTTGGGAACTACCCCGGGTGTTGCTTTTCCTGCCTCGTTTAATTTCCTAAAACATGAAGTATAGATGTAGTGCTAATCAAGAAATGGCAACTTTTGCTCATGAGTAAGAGCTTAATCAAGCTGCAGAACACAACCACCGCAGAGCAGACTAGGAAAATCCTCGTCTGCAGTGGCCTACCATCACCTTGTTTCAGAGTTACTGTTAACAAAGCTCATGTTGTGGCTGGCCATCTAAATGGACAGCCTTTTGTATTATTCAGTCACAGCTGTACCTCGTGTCAGCACGGCAGTCTTTTGCCTCAGTCAGCAGGGCCCTGGGTATGGTTTTGCCTTGCAAGACCTCTTGCTAAGCTCTGAGAGTCCAAACACAGATGAACTTGTGCAGATAAAATTACTAACTACCGTAATGGCTGTCCAAATGGGTGCAATAAATTTCAGTGTGAGACAAACTCTCTCAGGTTTTACTGACTCTTAATGTTGCTGCTGCCAGCTTTAGTGTTACTCTTTGACTCAAGCCATATTCTGTTGTCTCCCAAAGGTCTTTTTGGCCCTTCAGCTCTAATCAATATGCTTCCTTGAGAAGGAGCTTGTTTTAAGTAGGTTTGCTCACCATAAAGAACCATATAAAGAAAATTTGACTTCTACTCCTTGTCAGCATATATCACTTCCTATGCAGAGCAGCATTTAGATGGTCTGTTAGTTGAATCCAAGTTCTCTCTTTTATATGTTTCAAGAAATGACAAATGCCTGGAAAAAATGCATAGTGGTTCTACAGAAGACATTAGGCACACTCAGAGACAGCAAGCAGAACAGCTAATAAAGCCGAGAATTGTAGCAGAGAGGATGTTAAAAGCTAATTAGTTTGAGATTATTTGAAGACTTGTATATCATTCTTCTGTTCTCCTTTCTAACGTAAGTACAGCCTGTTTTCCAGCAACATCCAAAACTATTTTGATATGTTTTTAGAAAGAGTTGTCCAGAATATGCTGTTTACCTATTGCTGACATACTAGCTCAAAAAAAAAAAAAAAAAAAAAAAAAAAAAAAAAAAAAAAAAAAAGTTTAAACCCAATTTTCATCTGCTGAATATTTGCCTGTGGTGCAGTGTTAGGTTTTTCAGGGCTCTGAGCCACTGAAAAGAAAACCTCCCATTTCGACCAGGCTCAGATTCTTGACCCCTTTTCTGGCTTAGTAGCATTGCACTTCACTTCACAGCTTGGATTGGAGTACCCAGAAGCGCTCCTGAAGGGCAGGAATGGTCCGTCTAGTGAAAGCATCAGGATCCGACCCACTGCAACCCAGCAACACAGTGTGCCGATACTTGATGAAGGATTTTAAAATAGGGGGCAGCCCCTACTAGTAACCTTTGCTGTGCCTTCCTCAGGTATAATGTGGCCTATTGGAAACAACAAATAAGTATGTTAAGGACAAATATATAAATCTATGTTAAGAAAGAGTTATATAAATTGCCCTTTACAATTCAAAGGAAAAATCAAATCTGAATTGCGTTCTTTTGTTAGATGTCGTCCATGGAAAGCAAACTTCAGGTTTCTTCATGCACACACAGATGATGAGGGGAGGCAGAAATAAATTACAAAGTAAATATAATTTTATTTGCTTTATTAATCTAGAATGTGGTACCAGTGTGTCTGGACTGAGTGGTTCCCCAGCTGCACCCTCCTACAGGATGTTATTAATCCTTTACTTCTGTGAAAGGTGCTACCAACTAGTAGGAAAAGCACAAGAACTGTATGACATTTTAATAATAATAATAAAAAAAAATGGTCTTACGCCATGCTGTATCCTGATGTGCTTCAACTTATATCTTCCAATATACCTTTAAATCCATATCCCGTATGTTTTGCTGTTCGTTAGCTGCCATGCATCTTTTTAGGTTTGTTATGAATTTACAATATCACTAAGTCTTGCCTAGGTTTGCCCCTTCTTCAATGTATCTTTTGTTCTCCCTGCCTCTCCCAGGGATGCAGAAAGAAAATGCTCACACAATAGGAACAGGGAGAAATATTACTCATTGGTGCTTCTCCCTCCCAGTGACACAACAAGCTGTTGCTGCCTTTGTCCCCTCTCTGCCGCCTGGCTAATAGTCCCTTTCTGGCACCCTGGTCTTACTGCAGTATCTCGGATACCCCTCTGCCTGTCTGAGGTCCCGCATGGTCTAGCATGTGCTGCGTGAAGTGGTGAGTCTCTTCAGAGAGTCAATGCATGTTTAGCAGTGTGATCCAGCAGGGGGACTGTTAAAGGTGTAGGAGTCGACATGTGTTGCTGCTAGAAGTTCAGTGTCCAGCTGTGAGGATATACATTCAGCATTTCTTTAAAAGTGTATCAGGTCACCTGCCTGCAGCTGGGAAACATCTGGGGGAAAGCAGAAGATTTTGCACGAGAGCTTTGCAGAGAAGATGAGATGGACAAACGGATTTCCAGGAGAGTATGGTTTCCCATAGTCTCTTCAGGATTTTTTTTACCACCTTGACATGACTCTAAACCTTGGTAGACAATGCCTCAGCCTGGGGAGAAAGATCAAGTGTTGGGTCTTTGCCATTAGCTTAGACACTAGGGGAAAGAGCTAGATGACTTTGTTGATAACTAGCTTGAAGACCTCACCAGGTCTTCAGACAGTATTATTAATCATAAAAGTCATTAAAAATAATCAGTTCCTCAGGGGCAAAGTAAAAACAAAACTTCGGAAGAATGAATCAGGGAAGGCATCTCCCATTCCTAAGAGCACTGTTTGCATTCTGCACAGGGATCTGAAAGGGAATACTTAGAAGCGAAACTCCCAAGCAATATAACCAAATGCTTTCTCAGAGAAGGGGTAAGCATTTTCTTACGGACTTAGATTGGAACAAGGGAAGATATTGATAGGATGTGTGAACAGTTCAGAGGCACTGAACTTTCAGACAGTTGACTCTGAGGCTTGCGTGTCCCATCCAGAATCACAAGACAGTTTTCTCCTTTATCTTTGTGCCTGGCCTTTCCTCTTTCACTTTTTTGCTTTCTTCTTGCCTCTCCCTTTTGCCCTTTTCTTTCCCTTTTCACCTTGTATTACCTCATCTTAAAAAAAAAAAAAGGATAGAAATAACATTTATCTGCCTCTATGCCACTGTCCAGTGCCTGTGCTCTACCTCATCAGTCTTTAGCTACCTTTGCCACATGAACCTAAAGATGCCTTGCATATCTTAGGGCTTCTCAAGTGTCTTTAGATGGCTGTGTTAAAGTACCTGAATCCTGTCTTAACTTTGTCACCTCACAGTTGTGAAGGCATCCTTCCAAGGCAGCCCAAATGTGGAAAAAAGCATTGCTATCTTCCTGTGTCTGCAGAGAACCAGAATTGATTCTGGTTTTATTAACTGATAAAATGTATAACCTTTTGCAATACAATTAGCTTCATAGGGGTGTTGACTGCAAAACACAGTGGTAGTTTAAATATAAGCATCCATTTATCTTATTTTAAAAGGAAAGATTTCAATAGCAAAAAAACCCTGTCAATGAAGAACCAGGACATAAAGCAGGGCAAAAAAAAAAATAATGGAAGAGAATTGTAAGTGGAAGGAGAGGAAGGTTTCAGAGCCAGCTTTTCTGTGGTCTGTGGGGCTAATGACTGAAACATACAGTGGGTCAATGATGCAGATCCCTGCAACACCAGACATCATTTTTCAACTTCTGTGGCCCGGACTTGAGAAGACTCAGCCAAAAGTCCCATGCACCAGTGTAAGCAGAGGGGATCACTGTTTGGAAACCAGTTTTGCTGACAAGGCTCTGAGGGTCCTGAAGGATGTCAAGTTTACAACGAGCTAGCAATGCTCCCTCATGGCTAAAGCAGCCAACAGCACCCAAGGCTGCAGCAGGAAGAGTGTTTCCAGCAAGTGAAGGGAGGTGATCCTTCCTCTCTCTTGCTCCTGGTGAAATATTTCTAAAATACTGGATCCAAGTCTGGGCTTCCCAGTAAAAGAGAGACCTGGAGCAACTCCAGCAAAGTGCCATGAAGATGATTAAGGTATTGGAGCACCTTTCACATGAGGAGAGATTGAGATGACTGGGAAGGATAAATACCCGATAGAAGGAAGTAAAGAAGACAGAGCCAGGCTCTTCTCAGTGGTGCCCAGTGAAAGGGCAAGATGCAAAGGGCACAAACTGAAATATGGGAAGTACCCTTTAAATATAACAAAAAGTTGGGGTGTTTTTTTTTGGGTTTTTTTTTTTTTTTTTTTTTTTTTTTTTTTTTGTGAGGATGGTCAAACACTGGAACAGGTTGCTCATAGAGTCTGTGAAGTCTTCATCCTGTTAGATACTCAAGACCCAACTGGTAACAGTCCTAAGCAACTGCTTTAGCTGACCCTGATCTGAGTGGAGGTTGGACTGGATGATCTGCATAGATGCCTTCCAGCCTTGGCCATCCTGTGACCCTGTGGGATTAACTCAGGTACCACAAACAGTGGTGCTCTCTGGGAATCTGAAGCTCAGTGGGGTATGAAGCCCACCCAAGAAGTTGGATAACTACACGGGCTCTGAATTGTTCCTGAGCTCCATTTGGTCTTGAGCATCCCCCTGTAGTGTGTTTGAAATTCACTCAGGTGACTACATAAGTCATTGCCCCAACTTGATTGATGTGTAGACTTGGCCTCAGGCACCAACACTACAGCTGAAACCATGTACCAGCTGCATATCACATGTTGGCAGCTCTACCCACTGCTCCATCCTTTTGCAGGCTACTCCACATTTGTCAGAGTAAAATGGACTCTGTGGGTTTTATTATGTTAATTTTCTGCATTTGGTGTGTTTTACAGAAGGTGGAAGGTGCAGCAGCAGCCACAGGCTGGTAAACTTTCTTCTTCAAACATATCTGGATCTGTTTCCAAATGCAGTCAGCAGTCTGAGACAGCCCATCAGGTCATGCTTTATTTCTTTAACTGTACTTTACAGCACCTCTCTCCTTCTTTAGAATCTTGCTGTTAGGAGACTGATTTACATTTTTTTCTGAGTAAGTCTCAAGTGCAGTTGTCTAGCATCACTGCCTAGAGCAGCTGCTGCCAAGGCCAATGCACCGAGAGCTGCAAAATCTTTCCTTTCTGAAACCAAGATTAGAAAAGATCATCATGAAATAATGGACTAATGTGGCCATTCTATCTGTGCTGCTCATAAATTACATTTTGAACCTGGCAATCGCAGGGTAATTAGGAGGAGAGTAGCTTTCCGGCAGGAACATATATTTCCTATTCTGCCTGCCTGACACACTCCAGTTTAATTTTTCCTTTGTTCACTCAGCTCAGAGAACAGCAATTACCAAAGGTGATAGCCTAGTGGCAATTTTTGAATCATGAAGAGGTTTAGCACAGAAATGAGAGAGAGACAAAAAAAAGGACAGGTATCACTAGTAATTAAAATAATTTTGAATTAAAGGGACTACTTAAATAATTGCTTTTGTACTAAAATCATCACCACCTAACCCATCCTTATGAATTACTAATACAGTGAGATAACATTACTGTGGAGAGTGAGCTTAAAAAGGCAGCTTTCCTAAACATGCAACCTCATCAGTGAGAGATAAGAAATGTTTGGGTAGATGTTTCAGAATGGTAGGTGATGCCATGGCTCTGATCACATCTAACAGCCGTGCAACATTTAAGCCTTCCTTCCCCCTTTGGCCCTATCAGAGAGGCACAGGAAACAGAGGAGGAATTCCCATCTCGAGTGGCCAGAAGGTTTCACATTATTAAAATAGATGATTTCCTTCATCTAAGAGCCTCTGAGGAGCATAAATTACAAACAACATCAAAGCAAGTGAAAAGTTTTAGAGCAGACTGTCAAAGAGACTGCTGGGGTTTCCTTGGTAGATTTCCATTTTTAAGGAGTCTCAGCAATTTAGTTTCTTTCTCAAAACAATTCCATATGTCTGCGAATTATTTACAGTTGTTTTGATTTTTGTTGTCATGGGTTTTAAAGGAACAATATTGCAATTATTTTACATGGGGAAATAAAGTTAGACAGCGCCGGCAGTAACAAAGTACTGGGATGATCTCATGGACTAAAACTTTGCAGCCTTGCTCTGTGCTCTCCAGGGTTAGACAGTATGAGTCGAGATATATATAAAAAAAATAAGTATAGCCAACTGGAAATAAGTCTATGTCTGATCTATGCAAATACAGCAACTAGTTATTCATGTTGCCATCACTGATTTTAATGGATGAAACACCATGGCCAGCATGGCACAAGAATAGGGGCTGTGAGATACATTGGCCCGGATTTGCAGTAGACCTGAGAAAACTTTAACGACTATTGGAATTCATCTCATAAAAAGAGCCAGTTGTGGTCTTAGACTAAAAGTTATCAGGGCAAGCTGTGAATGGATTCATATTGGCTTCTTAACTTGAACTGACTAGCAGAAAAGGCATGGAGAGACTATATGTGCTGATGAGGTTATTAGCTAGTCCCGAGAGGGCGGCTTCTGCTGGGTGTGGCTTTTAAGTGCTTTGTCTGACGGGGAAGGTGGTCATTAGACAATGGGACATGGTCTGCATAGGAGAACTGGGGTGTCACATCTCGGCCTGTAGTTCGCACCTGCAAGGCCACAGGTATATTCAGCAGTGATTTATGATCTAGATACCAGGCTGTATTGACCACTTTGGGAAACCGCGTTCCATCCATGCAGTGAAGCAAGAAGGAAAAAGGATGGAGATTCCACCTCTCTGGATCACCAAGCAGGAGATGCCAGTTTTAAGCTCTGTCATGCTGGCCATGTTGTGCTAGCAGCCAGCAACCATGTGAAGTAAAGAACCTTAGGAAGAAAGCACAAGTCCTTTAAGGGAAGGATACCTCTTTATTTTGCTTGTGCATGAGCGCACAGGTGTTTAGCCAAAAAAAAAAAAGGGAAAAAGGTCTATATTAATTGTTCCCAAGCCTAGCAGCAAATGCCAGATTCTTAAATCTGTCATTTACTGCTGGTGAATTATTCCAAAATTTATTCATAGTTCTTATCTAGCAATTCTTCAAATAGTATTTTCATAAATGTTGCATCAATAATTTAAAAGATGCAACAGCATATGATTTTCAGAGTGACCTCTGATTTGAGTTTGATGGCCAAGAGAGGATAAGAGCAGAAAACTAATCATACATGACAATCACGTGACATGAGAAGGTAATGCAAAACTGTGCATTGCTAATGAGCTTGCTCTGATGGGTGTACTTCCTTGGGCTGAACCGTAAGAGCACCAGTCCTCCATTTATCACTGTCAAGGACTGAAGAGTATAGTATTTGATGGCCTTACTCAATGCCTTGCATTGACTTGAGTATTTGTGAGGTCAAAACACAAGCTGGCTTCTCTTCAGTTTTTTCCTAATGAAAAACTAATGGGATGTAGCTCCATGTTAAGCTTATAACTGAAAGCTGATTACCCTCTGCATTGAATGCGTTTGTTTGGTGACTTGAAGTTCTGATTCATTGGTTCAGATCTTGATGGAGACCTTGATTTGATGACTGTGCTGTCCACTGTTAATTAGCCTGTTGTGGTTCTGCCAGTATGGTGATGTGTTCTACATTTCTTTTTGCTTATTTTTAGTATACAGGGTTGGTTTGTTCAGTCCACTTGTAACACGAGTCATGTCAACTAAAGATGTATGTAACTTAAATAAGATACTTCCCAGCCTTGTGGCTCTGCAACTAAATAAATAACTCTACCCGCCACAAGATGGTATCAAGATTAAAAACCAAAGCTATAACGCTCTCTTAGTTAGCAAGTAAACTAGAATAACCCCCAAACCTCAAGGCTGCAATACTACATTTAACAAGTTCTTTATCAGGTGCAAGACAAACCTACGGCAATTGCTTTCTAACTAAACAAATCCTGTTTACATCTCAGCTTTGGAAACATATGTTGTTAATTTTAGAATTGTGATTACCATGTAAGCTGGATGTCACTTCTAAAAAAAAAAAGAAAAGTGTGACTTTTGGGGCTAATTATTTTTTCAGCACAGGTGCAGAAAGTGCTTTTGAATGCCCTAAATATTCACACAAGCTAAGCTTTGACTCAAAATCAAACCGCAGCCTATCACAACCTGAAAACAGTATCATAAAATCTATTCTTTCAGTCATGGTACGGCCTTCATAAAAATGGCATAGAGTTTCTTAACGTAACAGAGGCTCATCTTTTCTCCTTCCTGATTTTACGTTTCCCTTCATGATCTCCTTTTTCACACTGGCCAGACTACCCACTTGTTTTACCGCTTCTACATCCTCGCAGCTCTTGGATTAACTGGAGAACTGACTGGCGGGTCCAGGCAGTTATAGGGTTTGCAGTTACCAGTCTTTTCAAGCTAACCTCCTGGTTCAACATCTGAACACTGGTGCATGACATCCCTGTGGAGCTCAACTCCAAAGCAGCCAAGGAGTGCATTGTGACGCTGTAGTGTAGTATGTCTTCTCCATGCAGGGCGGCGGGAATTCATTTGACATATGTTCCTCCTTTACCCAGAGAACGTATTCATAGAGTTTGCTATAATGTATTTAAAAGGCTGATGTGGTAAGTTACTGACATATGAACAATTCAAACCAGATCCCCAATTTACTGCTGCTCCATAGTAATACCAGACTTTTGGCCCTAAAAACAATCTGAATAATTTGAGTAGGACAAGTCTGAGGTAATCGCCTGGTCTCACCAATGTGTGAGACTTTACACAGGCAGAGGAGGACAGAAATGCACAGTGGCCAATGCCAGACATTTGTCATGGCTCCTATAACATTAATAAATGGTTAATGTTGTTTTCTGACCCAGTGGAAGAAAAGAATAAAATATATATCTTAGAAAATAACGTGGTGTTGGTTCAGATTAGCTGACTACATCGAATGCTGAAGCACTCCCCTGCTTTAACAGTGCCCTTTGTCTGCACACATAAAGAGTATGCATGGGGACCATGCAAGACTCCAGGGGGAGGGCAGATATGCTTACAACACAAGGGAGAAATTCCTGGAATATCAGTGTCAACCTGGTGCTTTTCACCAGCATTATATTTCACTATTATTTTCACCACTCTTATTTAGGAAAATACATACATTTTTACACAATACTCTGAATATATCAGCAACCTGAGGTTAAAATTTGGTGGCAGCTGACAAGCAGGTAACATGCTAATACAGAAAATGGTATAAAAAGAGAAGTTGAACTGGAGGTCATAGTACATCTCTGTATCAATGAGAGTTATAATCTCAGAGGAGTGTTTAGGTTTTGCTGTTTTCTCAAACTGTTCTCTGGGTTTAAACAACTGACTTTGCAGTTGTTGCTTTCCTCTCCAGCTTTAACAGAGAGAGATGCTGTGCTGTGAATCCCTCCAGCAGGAGAAGGAAGGGGGAAAACAGGGTGATCCGATGGCTGGAGGAGACCCAAATTAGGTTCTGAGAAATCAACCTTTCAACATCTCTATTACAAAACACAGGCTACAGCTTTCACGTCAGAAGCCCAGCACTCTTCTTTGTACACTGTACCTCTTCCCACAAGTCCTGGGAGGTATTTGCATGAGGGGGGTTTGCACCAAAACATTTCAAACTGGAAAAATTAGTGTTCTTGTTATTAGGTTCAGC
>NW_010393598.1:84354-85862 GCF_000710305.1 Buceros rhinoceros silvestris | reverse complement strand
CAGCAGACTGGGAATCTGCCAGGCTTTTACAAAACTGTTCTTTTTCCGAGTCTTAGCACTTTTAGGTATTTTCTCTCTCTCTCTCTCATTTTTTTTTTTAATTGAGCGGAGGACAAGCTCTATCTTACTAAGTGAAAACAATAGAGTGAGAAGTTGGAAATTGCCAGGAAGCCTGGGAAAGATCGACACTCAGCTGAGATTTCATTCCATGTTTTCCTGTTGACCTCACAGGCTCTTGACACAAGAGCTCTGAGTACATTAAAGAAAGGCCACAGTCTCATTTGGTCCTGTGAACATTGGCAATATGTTATGGGGACAATATACAAGCTTGAAAAGGAAAAACCACAGCAATGTCCCCATGCCCTGGAGGTTTTGTCTGGTGCAATGCTGTTTAACCAGAGCACTGTGAGGTTTTAAATGGCCATATAAGATTTATAGTAGGTCATGACCAGATCTCTTTTCAGGGCAAAGTTTGAAAAGTCCATTTATCTCAAAATTTAAAAAAAGAGTCTGGTAATTCTCCAAGGTTTTTCCTCTTCCTTCAGGCAACTATTTTTGCCTGGCCAGAGTTCCTAACCTCCCCCCAAGGGGCCTTTTAATGTGGGAAATATTGTCCTAGTGTCTGCTATCAAAGGAATAATACTGAAGATACAAATATTTACAGACCCACTCTAACTCCACATGGTCAGTATCAAGCCTATTAAGTTTTAGAGAAAGGGACATCATGACCTTAAAAGAAGTGGATTCAGGAAATCAGTGTTTGAGGGAATTATTAGCAGAGAAGAGTGATGGTTATTGAGGGGAACTGAATGGAGAAGACTTAAGGTGCAGACAGAAATCCTCTCTCTGGATGGCGTGGCCACCCCACTGGGGTCCAGCAGCTGGGAGGCAGCCCTGGTGGGGGGGTGACAGTGGGGGCCCCACACTGCTGCCCAGCTGGGTTACGCCACACCAAGTGTTGGCCAGCTGGTGTCCGTTGGTGTGCAAAACGAGACAAGGGGCTGTCCCTTCACCACAGCTGTTTCTCCTGTGCAGCAGGAAGAGAGGTTGATCATCTCCAGCAATGGGGGGGCCACGTCAACCTTTCAGCAGTGGGTGGTGCTTGGTCAGGCTTCACTCATGACACTATAGGCCAGTGGGACTTGACCTCTGCTGAGTGGCCCTGAGACTGAGGGAAGCTGGAGGAAACTGGTGGGAGTTGAGGGTCCTGGGGAGGGCTTCAGACACCCCTCTGGAGTCAGGGTGGTTTCGAAGAATGAGGAAAGGGCAGATGGGGCAAGCGAGACAGCAAGACTCCATGAGGTACAGTGAGAAAGCCAGCAACAGAGGTTCTGGGACAAGATCCCCTGGGAAACTTAGCCAAAATCGTGGAGATCCGGAGCCAAGTGTGGGAGGTGCCTGTGATAGAGACTGTTTATCTAGTTTTCCTCTTTTCTCTCTAAAGGGGCTGTAGGAAGGAAGAAATGGAAGATGGTAATGGCAGGGGGGGGGGGGTGGGGGGGTGTTGG
>NW_010393598.1:69282-84284 GCF_000710305.1 Buceros rhinoceros silvestris | reverse complement strand
AAAGGGAAGATGGTAATGGCAGGCGAAGTTCTGTCGGGCTACTGGGAGCCAGGCTCTAGCTTCCTCCTCAACCAGTGCTTGCATTGCCAGCAGCCATCACAGCTATGAAAAACCACAGACCTCCCTGGGTTTTCACGATGCCAGGGCCAGAGCAGATCCTCACAAAAGCATATTAAAGTGTCTTAAAGGATCATTGCAAAGAAAGAAATTCACTTGGCAGGTCTCTATGACTTTTCTGAGGCAATTTTTATCTATCTATCTGTTGCGTAAATCAGAATCATGGGATTCTTTAAACCTGCTCGCCTGCTTTTTTATTTGACAAACTGTTTGTTCATTTAGAACAGTTGTACTTGATTGTGCCAGTAAATAGTAAGTCAGAGCTATTTGTGTATTATTTGGTTGCTAGATTTCCACAGAGCAGGGCCTATTCTCTTCTGTGTGAATGTGTGTGAGAGGCAGTCCCTCAGCGTGAAGAAAAGTTTTGCACCTGAGACAAGAATGAAAAAGACCTTTAAAATCTTTATAGCAATCTAATAAAGAAGATACACTGGTATGCAGAGGAAATTTCATTAGGTATAAAATACCTTTAAAATAAATAATTTTATTTTTTGCTAAAATGCCAGAAGATTGCGGTACATATTAAAGATAGCATGTGTCACGTTTAAATCACACCCCATGGAAAAATACCAAATTTAAATCAAGTAATTTCTATTTATTTCTGCCTTTCAAAATTATATCATTTTCAGGTTATAAAAATGTAATGTCTG
This sequence comes from Buceros rhinoceros silvestris, assembly GCF_000710305.1. NCBI lineage: Eukaryota > Metazoa > Chordata > Aves > Bucerotiformes > Bucerotidae > Buceros > Buceros rhinoceros. The sequence goes on along the minus strand of NW_010393598.1, from coordinate 83,517 downwards.
AACTTAGACTCTTTACACCTAGTTTCAAGCCAGACCTAATTTTACATCTAAGTTAAAAACACATGAGAGCACACAGTTGTAAGATGATCTGGCTCCTCTCCGACTGCAAAAAAGGCAGCCTACTATAAATAGAGTCTTTGAGAGAAGGAAGGTCTTCCATTCTGAGGAGGATATTGAGATTTTGTACCATTCCAGTTTGGAACAAAACTCTCCAATTTAAAATTTTCCTATGAAACAGATCAATTATTTGATTTAAGCTTTCATTTCACGCAGAGAAGAATCTTTCAATCAAACGTAGTCCGAAACTTGTCATTGTTCTATTTACTTTCCACATTTACCATGAAAAAATGCTCTCTGCTGCCACAAACTACTTGGGTAAACCAAAAGGTTTGCGTCCAAAGCCAATTTGTCCGTGTTGGCTGAAAAGTGTATAAACATACCTCCTTCTCCTGACGTCTGCATGAAAGACTTTTCACATGCATGGAAAAAGTATTCCTCTTCAACCAGCTCAAGCCCTACAGCATTCCTTGCTCACCAAAAACTCCCAACAATTTTAATTTGGCTTCTGGGTATATTAGGAATGTGGGGTCAAGTCCCTACTTTGGCAGCTCTGAAGGGCATAGAAATTCTCTGAATGTGGCCTTGCTTCAGTATCTAGAGTTCAATGCACTCCACAGAAAGAGAGGAGGTGTTGTTTGTTTGTTTGTTTTTATAGGAGGAAGGAAAGAAACAATTCCTTGTATGGGACAAGACTTTTATAACCCCTAGGCCTTCCAGGTTTCTTGGAGTAAGACTGATGTGGGTCTGTAATGGGGCTGTGGAAGAGCCTCTTCACAGACTTTTCAGTAGGAAATTGGTTACAAATATGGATGGTGGTCCTCAGGAGCCTTAGGTGGCACTCTTTTGGCCCAAAGTAATGGGTAGCCAAGAGACGGCCTGCATATATCACCCAGCATGCACTGATTCTTTCTGATAAGGGAGGAAGATGAAAATATTGCCAAAAGAATAAGAGTCTGGAAGGAGACAAAAGTAGTTTTGTGAACCTGATCCCTTTCTGAGAAAGTTATGTATGTGGGTCTTTACCAAGGCCTTCTTAGCCAAGAACTTCTCTAGAGGTACTACCAAACACGCCTGAAACCTTTCAGCTGCAGTATTTTTCAAGGTAAAACATTTGTATGAGATTTGGTAGATCACACCAAGCTACAAGACCCTACCAGACTGCTACTGTATCTTCACACCAGCCTATGTGAAATAGCTAAGTGGGAAACTGCTCCTTCATCCTGAGATTTCTGTTGGATTTCACAAATATTCCAGTTTTTCTCTGAGAGGAAACACAGGCTGTTCAAAGATCACACTTAGATTTTCTCCCACTGAAATGCAAGAAACTTAGAATAGTGTGAACCTTTCCTCAATGGCAGAATAAACGCAACTTTTTTCCAAGAGGAGTGGAAAGGATAAAGTTCTTCTGTAACCTACATCAAGACTGAGGCAGTTATGAAAAAAAGGAAGAGACATCTGAATGGGACTGCATGGGGGTAGCAAAGCATCTCAGACCATGACAATGTGACCTCCTTGCAGGAGCATCTCAGGCCTGATGCAGCCGCACACTAATCCCTCTGGGGAAATCACAGGTACCTCTTTCTTTGTACATATTCGCCTTTTTTTTTTATTTGTCTGCAAAGAAACAGGCCACAGCTCTGCTTCTGTGTAATGTCTTCTTCACCCCTCAAAGAGCAAAGGTCCTGCCAAGGTACAGACCATGTATTGTCCCCGCTGGGGCCCATGAAGACACCGGGCACAAGCACAGCTTTTTTGTGGGACTGGCCTCCTCTGCCCTGAGCAAACCAGGGCTCCCCTTTCCTTTTTGCCTCTGTTGTTGCCCGGGTTGGTTAGAACAAAAACATGAGCAAGGAGAAAATGCTCTTGAAATTAAAATTAAAAGTATACAGAGAATAGTAGGCAGATAGCCTTACCAGAGACAATGGTAAACTGAGAAGTTCAGCTGGGATTTCCACACCACCCTTGCAAGAAGGCAGGAAAAACCAACTGGAGCAAGCATGTCATCCATGGAGCTGATGCCATAAAACCCTGTTGTGCCTGGCTGGTTACTGAGCGATTAAACCTCGAGGCGGGGGGGTGGGGGGTGGTTTCCTTCCATCTGCTGCACGGACTACTGCCTCTTTGAAAGGGTACTGAAATTGCTCCTCTGCGTTGCTGCAGCCGCTCTGGAGACTCCCTGAGCCACAGCTAGGATATGATTCACAAACACACAAGGGTCAAAAGTTTCAAGCTAACGTCATGTAATTGGACCAGGCTGAGGTGCCACTGCTTGCTACAAATTTTCATCTTTTCTTAAAATAAGGTGGTAATGAAAGTGTGGTGATTTGTGGGAACAGCATGGGTCCCTGGTTTCCTGCAATTGTTGCTGTATAAACCTGAGCTCTTTTTCGTTAGACTGCCAGGAAATAGATACAACTGTATTTAGAAGATATCGCTTCTGCAGCATAGCACTAAAAATAGCACAATACATCATTCATAGCATAGGTCTCTCTGTTCTCTTATCCCTCTGCTGAAATAAGAAAGGCATAATGTTTTCAACGAACTGTCCTCTTACCTCTTCCAGTAAAGCAAGTTTTAGCTACCAGAATTACTATCGAGGTTAAAATCCCCTTTGTTTTACAACACGTTCATCGCCTAGGGGGACTGTCATTGCCCAAAGGGACCATAATGTTCAAGTCTCATTGAAATATCATAACTAATACCAATAATAAGGAAAACAGAATTCATTAACAAATTCACTGCCCATAGCTATGTACTCATGATATACAGCAGTGGTGTTCAGAACATCAATTCAACAATACTTTAAGTCAGTGCTCCTTTGACCCACACTGATGATGATGGACAGACAGGTTAGACAAGATTATGCCTCCAAGGGTCATAAAAATGTAGAAGTTTCCCAACTGCGAACTGATTTTTCAAAGACAATTACCTGCACAATTTAACTGGATGGCCATTTATGCCTTCCAGGTTTCATATTGTTAATGTTTCTTTCCTCTTGGATTTTTGCTGTTTCTTCTACTCTCACTCCTTTTTCTTCTTTCTTTCTGTTTTTTTTTTTTCCTCACTGTTTCCAACAACAGCATTTAAGGGTGTGGAAGATTTTGGGGAAAGCTTCAAAGGACAGTTAGCCTTGATAGCTCCCAGCAGGACAACATGTGCACATTTTTTTTTTTTTTTTTTTTTTTTGCCTCAGGTACACACATTAAAAAAACCACTCTCATACTTCTTGTCCTATGTGATTTATTCCCAAGAAATTAAATTACATTTTTATAAGCCTGTGTTACTGCAAATGATAGTTGAAGATTTGCTGAAAAAATTAATTCCTGATCTGTTGCCGTGAAGCGTCCTCGCTAGCACTGTACTGACTCTGTCTTTCAAAACCAGATGGAAGCTGTCCAACAGTATGATTAACTTCTTAGTCCCTGCAATTTCCTATTGCTCTACTTGCCCTAGATTTCAGGATTGACCTCCTGCTTCACTGCAAAATGCACAGTTGCTCAGTTTGATAAATCACATGAATACTTTTTTGATCACAGTTATCTACTATTTACTACGTACCCAGTGAGGTTAATCATATGCTGAGGCATTTCATATGCCGCACACATATACACTCTTCTTCCCAATAGCACTTTGCATATTCTTCATGCTGCCAGTCAGCAATGGGATCTATTTTCTCCTTACTAATATACGAAAGACCACAGCCCTGCACCTTGTCTCTTTTTCCCTCCACATTAATTCTGTAATTCTCCACACACTGATCCTTAAAAGACCTAGCAAGCCAAAGAAAATACATGAGAGATTACCAGTCAGACCTTTCTTTTAAGAGAGAGATATTTTTCAAAATGCAAATGTTTCCAGGAACTAGAATGGATCGTCTCCCCCAGATCTCTTTGGGGAGCCATTGAGAATGCACAGGGTTGCCCACAGGGAGGTGGGCAATGTTTGGCAGTCATGATACCAAAACGCTATCAACTTCCCTGAAGAAAAAATACATTTTAGCTTTTCTTTTTCTTTCTCTAAACACCAAAGGAATTTCAGTATTTAGTATCACTAGCTAGGGCTCAAAATTGTTACAATTCCTTGGGACAGCTCTGCTCCACCTTCTCACCCACTATTACAATACATCCAAATCACATCTCCGCTGGCATGGTAGAACAATTCTAAACAAACACCAGCAACAGGTTCTGTGTGGGAAAACAACAGCGAACAGATGAGTGCTACAGATCATGCTCACAAGTTAAATAAAGGGAAATGGAGTCCCAGTTTTACGGAGGTATCCATTAATTTTTGCTCCAAGCCTTCTACACAGGTTCTTCTTCTAAAGCCCCTTTTCACTAACTCACAACAGTCTCCAATACTGAAAATAGTATCCTATATACGGTATGTATCATTACTCTTCCTCCTTTGAGTTCTGTAACTAAGAGAGCTGAGAAACTCCAGACTATTTCTAGCAGCAGTCACCCTTTGCTACCCTGTATCGTGTGGGAGGGCTGCCACTGTGGGACACAAGCATTTCCAAAGAGCCAAGCAAGCTTTCATGTAAGGCATAAATGACAAATCCGTATCCCCTGTTGGTGGTATTCTCTTTTTCCTCTCAAATATAATCTAGAAAATTTAAGCAATGTGCTAACTCTGTGAGAGCCTTGTGTTTGCTTCTGTGGCAGTGAACACCATGCATGCACACTCTTCTCCAGCCAACCTTTGACTGCTGCAGAGCCCATGATCTCAGTTCTGTCATTCTCTGCTGGGACGGAGATCAGCTGTCCTGAGCCAAGGCTTCCCCTTGGCTGTCACTGTTTACACAGACCTGTCACACAAAGCCTTTCCATCCAGCCAGCTAGCTGAGTCACTCTGCTGATAAGCTGACTATGTAGCTTCTCATGTGGTGGAGTCTCGTGGTGTGAAAGGCGATGTTATTGAAAAACTCAGTCCAACACAAACATACGTATGTGAGCAACATGAAGTACATGAGTATTTTTGCTAGCTGCCACTGGAGTATTACTTACTTTAGGGGATCACAAGTTTAACTGCTTTTCTTAATCACAGGTCAAGCAAGATACTTGAGAACAAGAAATCTTTGGCTTGGTCCACTGGAAGTTTTAAGGCTGCTTGGACAGCTGCCTTCCCTGCTCTAAGCAATCTATTGCCACTTATTGTTGCCTTAATATTTTATAGGCAGTCACTTCCCAGGCCTCCTAAACCAAATGGTGTATTTTGACGTGGCTTTGTCTGAAGAAGAAGGGCCATCATTGATCCTGTGGCTGCTTACATGATCAGAGGAATGAACTGGATTGTCCCATGTCAACATTTTCCATTCGTTTTCCTTGCAGCTGAGTGCTAAATGTGTGCGTGCACCCAGGTGAGGCAGTGCAACAGCACCTCTGCTTGCAGATGCCTCTCTCCCCACAGATGTGGGGCTCTGCTGCTTCACACAACCTGACGTCAGCTCCCTGAACCCTTCACTGCCTCAGAAGACGACAGGGAGTATTTGTTTGTTGCGGTACACTGCTGCAGAACACTGGGTGGCAGTGTGGGCGGTCGGAAGATTACGTGCTTACGTGCTTACGTTACAGGAATGCAGTAACCACCCACGATGGGCGAGGCTTGGTAGAGATACATAGCTCTGTTCATTACATAGTAAAGCGCCATTTTGCATCCTCTGTAGCAGAGTAAAGTGCATAAATGGACCCTTGACGGAAGAGGTCAAGTGCCCTGTATCACAACAAGTTGCCACATTTGTTAGCCCTTCAGAATCTTAAGTCCAACTGGCCAGACCATTTGGACAAACCAGCTCATGCCTGGCACAGCCTGCATTTCAATGTCCTATCCATGATGAAACATGGACAGACAAGGCGTGGTTAGATGCAGAGTACTATCCCTTCTGCCTGACAGGAGGGCAGACTGAAGCTCAGATAGGCTGTGTAACTTACCAACCATCATGTCTATACCGCCGAATGGAACTTAGTGTTGAGATGACTTGTCTATCAACAGCCCAAGGTAATAAATCAAAAAGGTTCATTGTAGGCTGTAGTTAACAGTTCAGGTCTGGATGACAAGTAGGTATTAATCAGGTGCTGTGTGTAAGCTAGTGAGTTGGACTCTTTACAGGATTTATCAGCTGGGAGGGGCAGGCTTGCCAGCACGGCCATATGGCTGTTGGACTGAGCAGGTTCAGCTCTCACTCTGAGCCTCTGAGCCGAGGTTCTCACGGGCAGAGCTAGCTGGGTCTGCTTGCATCCTCCAGTGTAAGCACACAGAAAGGATAACAGACCGCAGCTGTGAATTAAGCATGTCTCCCAAGCACCACCCAAGTACCACGGTGAATGAGCTATCTTTCCCCTATTACAACGAGAGAGGAAATTCAACAGTGGTTTAAAACTCTTCAGCAGACCCCGTTGGCCAACACAAAGAAATAAAAGCAGCTAGGGGAATAGAAGTGTTCTAGGACCACTGTAAATCTTTACTTCATGGAAAATCTTATCTTGCACATGAATATGAGCTGCGAGTAAATTTAATGTGTGGATTAAGTATTGTGCAGTCTCCCCCGTGGTGGGCTTTTCAGCCTAAAAAGAACAAAAGAATAATAATGAGTGTTGTGTTTGGGTATGATTACAAACAGCTGTAATTTACAGCTGGACATTCCCCATTGCAAATGTATCCAGCAAGCAAGTGCTTCTGGGTTAGTAGAACAGACTGCAAAAAATTAGCTTTTAACTTCAGCCTTGAGGTCAGAGTTCTTGGACCATGGGATTCAATAATAAAATCTATTTAGCTCAGCGGGTTTAAGACCTGGCTTAACCACACTGTTTAGTGTTAAATAACAACAGAACACACTGAATATTTTAGTTACAGACATTTTTCTTCATCTGAAAGCTATTCAGGCAGTGGATATGAGAGTCAGACAATTAAAGATATGCTAGCACTATACCATTAAGATATATGAGTTAAGTTGTTTCTCTTCTCTGTCCCAGAACCTGAGCAATCTGTAGAGTTAGACCACTTTAACTGAAGAGCACAATAAAATTAAAACCAAGCTGTACTGGATAAACACTGAGGGTTTTTCACCAGAGAATGAAAAGCTAATGGGGCCAGTGCATCTTTCCTGACAAAATAGTCAGTGCATGTGCACAGCAACCTGTCTTCTGAAAGCAGAAAAGCTGTTTCAGTCAAGTTTCTGGGTCACTAATCTTAGTGTTTGCACATAAATCTGCTGGGGGTTACGGTGTCATTCTGGAAACAAGACTGAGTGCAATACACTAAAGAAATCAACGGCTACAGGTTTAAAATATCTTTTTTTTTTCTTTTTTTCCTTTTTAAGTTTAGGTAACTGTTTACCTTTTTAACACAACTTGAAAGCAAAACCTGCAATGAGAACTGCTGGAGACTGTTTTCCAAAAAAGAAAAAAAAAAGAGCAAAATTACTGAGAGCTCTACTTAATCTACCATCTCCCCTGGCACTGGGAAGCGCTGATGTGTGACTGGGAGCTCTTAGTTTCAACTGGGACACAAGTAATGAGCACCAATATCACAGGCATCCTCACTTTAGCCAAGACTAGACAGAAACTGCTGTCACAGTGTGGGGTTTTGGCCCCCTGCCCTACCATTCACTTGCTACAGCGAGGTTATGGGCAGCATGGAGACAGCTCCCTGGCAGGGTGCACCTGCAGCCTTCCCTGCACCCCCTCCATAAGGAGGGGAAGAGGGTGCTCCAGCGTGTTTGCAGAGCAGGTGGGAAAGCTGTAATCTCTGGGTATGCTTTTAGGGTCAGAGAGGGGAGTATCTGATCATAAATCCTAAATCTGAGCTGTGACAGGTGACTTTTTGCCCTGAGGACGATGGCAGCCTGCACCCAGCTTCCTCACTACCTCCAGTGAGGTAGGGACCATCTACACATCACCTCCACTTTTCTTTCAAGGGGACACAGAAAGCGCACTGCAGGGCTTGGGGCTAGTTAACTACCTCTAGGGTCACTCCTGCAGGAACGTTCCTCATTCAGGGGAAGGATGCTGAGAAAAAAACCCCCATGTTTCCTTTGGTCATGGACTCCTCCAGGGAGAGGGGTTTAATGCCGACTGACTCCTCTTTCTTTTTGCATTCAATCCCAGTTACAGCAAACACTTGTGTGCCCTACAACCACATCAGCAATTTCACCCACATCCCACACATTTCACTCGTGATTTTTTTTCCTTTGGGGGAAAAAATATTCTGAACAAAACAGTGTTTGTAAACTAGGGGGGGAAAGCTCAATAATTTTGGCGGTCTTAGCCTCCAAGCAGAGAGAAATGTTATTCATCCGTGCACAACATATAATTCAGCCTAAGTGACAGGCTCTGCTCTGGAGAAATCCTGGCCTGAGCTGGCTTCCAGAGTCAATTACTGCTTATTCCCAGGGAGGCGGGGGGCGGGGGCCCAGACGGAGCAGAGGGGGCTGCCAACAAGGCACGGGGAAATTTACTCTGTGTCAGCCTGCATGACACAGTACCTCATTTGTGGATAAATGTAAATCTGCTAGTTCTTTTTCACAGGCACTAAAACGTACAGTCTCTCCTTCCCCTTCCCTCCCCCTGTTGCCAAAACTGGAAAAGAAATCAGGACCATCTTAGAAAGCTACCTTATATTTCAATCAATCCTCTTTCATAAAAGTCATTTAAGGTAAATACCTGTGCAGACCTACGGCCCAACTATAACATTTACTATGGCCCAAATCCTGAATGCCTCACTCGGGCAAGTTTCCCATTGAAGTTAATGGATTTTTGCTTGAAAAAGAGCTCAGTAAAACCTGAACACTGTCTACGGATTTGGTTCCCTGCTTATCTGCCTGGAGCACTGCTGCAGTTCCAGAAGAAGTGAAAAAATGAATTAAATTCCTCCAAAACACCAATTCCTCAAAACGCAAGGAGTAAAACCAGGCATTGTTTTTTGTGCATAAAACATACAGAGAATCTCATCAAAAGCAAAGTAATTCTCAGGGAAAGGATTTGGAAGAAGTCAAAAGATAACATCTCAGAATAAATGAAGTACTTATTGCTGAAAAATGAGCTCAGATACATCTCAGCAAACTCTAAAGCTCAGAATTTACTGCATCATTCATGCCTTCTCCAGTTAAGTTTCTTATCTCTCGTTTGGTATCACAACAAGGGATTCTGCATACTCTGTATGAAATACAACAAGACTGTGATTTTTGCAGTAATAAACTCTACACATGCATGACAAATCCAAGCATGCAAAATGTTTAACATCCCAGTTCACAGATACTTTGGGGAGAAAATCCGATTATGAGTTATACGCCACAATAAATAGGGCTCAACGTTTCATAAAGCAATTTATAGTTCATAAAAATGACAAAATGTACCTGTCAGATAGAACGCGGAGAGCAGATCTCTGTGCTGCCTGCTGGAAGAAAGGGCAGAGATGTTTATTTTATATTCTGACTTGAAAATTACGAGCACAATCAACACTTTAAAAAATGCGTTACACACATTTTTGTCACGTGTCCAAAATGCTAAAGTACGAGTAAAGTAGCGGAGAGTCTATAGTCAAATGGACATTCCAGTCTAGTAAATGTAAGAACACTTTGTTAAGTATGCCATAAACCAGAAGATTGTCAAAGCACCACATAGAATTTGAGGTCTGAGCTACTCTAGTTAGACGATTTTTTCTGCGGGTCCCTGAAAAGTCGGCAGGGCTTGGTTCTCTGCCTTCCCCTCTCCCTGCTTCCGCACTCCCACTCCCTCTCCTTTACCATTAGTCTCCTCCCATTCTTCCACAGAAACAAACATCACATATTTGGTTCCTTTCGCGAAGAAGCCTGAAGCTATAATTATAAATTTTGCAAGGCTTGCCAGAGCTGCTGCAGACTTTTCATGAGCGCTGCCATGTTAATCTGCTGGCAACTTGTGACTACACAGAACAGGATTGACCTGTTGCCGGTTTGCTCCTCAGTTTTTGCCTAGTACAACTCTTCGGATGGGGTGGGGAAGCATGGTGCTTGTTCTTGTGTTAACCTGCAGGTCTGGGAATAGAAATTGTAGCCTCTCAAGTTTAATAGGACTGCCAAACCTATCCCTGAGCTAGTTTGCCACTTTATTATTATTATTCTTTCTCCTCCTTCAATCACTTCAAGTGGTGTGATTCATGGCTTCGGCACAGTAACCAGCTGCTAAGCAAAGATGAAATCCGTAACGTTTTTAAAATCTACTTTAAAGCCTCCATTCTACTTGGAGCTGCCCAGAGTGTACTCTTTCCAGCTGTACCTCTCCAGGCTGTGCCTCACCTGGCACGGAAGGGACACAGAGCTAAGCAGTACAGAGAGTCGAGGGGCAGGGAATTAAACGTCGATTTGCACTTTGCAGTTACCAGTAAGTACATTTTGAAACCAGTCTCCCTGGCTTGTCAGGATGCTGAGGGCTGCATCCTCATTCCCGAACAAGTCGTAGGGCTTGCAGGCATCCTACTCAGCACTGGAGAGCACGGAGGTAACCCTTCTGGCTAGTCAAAATGCTGCTGACAGGCTGCAAAGAAAAACTCCATAAAACCTGACTTGTGGTTGCCGCTATGGAGCATTTCACAAAGCTGCGAAAAGATCCTCTGAGCAGATCCCTGCAGATCTGACAGGAGCGCTGAAATGCTTTGGGAAGAGTTTCTACTTGATTTTGGAGGTAGGACTTCTGCTTGGGGAACTTTCTGGAACAAGCTGTGCCTGCTGGCTTCCCTGGGGAGAAGTGGGTTGCCGTGTATCACACACCAAATTGTCAGAAGACAAGGTGGCATGGCTTGCAGGAGGGTTTCTCCTTAGTCTTGATTTTTTGCAGTGGGCAGAGCAGCCATGGGAAGGGCTGGGAAGGTCCCAGCATTTCACTGGGAGTGTGCCCATGGCACAAACATGCTGGTTTTAGTGCTAGGAAAATAATATAGGGAGTGTGGTATTTTTTACTGTCTCCAATAGTTCATCCTATTTGTACACTTTTTCGATACACCACCATTCATGCCATCCAGGCCATCGGGAACAGGACAGGCTTTAAGGGGAACAGCCATTCTTCAGTCCAGCGGGCTTGCATCATTTGTACTCTCTGCTCTGCAAGGGTCTTATTATGACATTTCATCCCACTTTGTGCATGCAAAGAGACCCAAACCTCAGGTTTAAGAATGTCTTATGGCTTAATCTCTTCCTTAATGCCCGAGGCCAATCCAGGCTCACCTCCTCCCATGCCTAATGACCCACTCTAGTGGGAAGCTATGTCTATTTTGTGTTTCAAGCTGCCCAGCTTTGATGCTGAGACCTGTGCTGTGTTATGCCCTCGCTGGCAAAACTCAGAAGCCTCTTTTCACTATCGGAGCCCTTTTCCTGGGCCAAGCTGGGGAGACACCACTCACCGAGTCCTTCTTTCCTGCCAGATCCACGGACTAGCGTTTCCCTCACAAGCAGCCACTATGTGGCAGTACCGTTTAAGCCACTTCTCATGATTTCCACTCTTGGCTCAGGCCACCACAGATGCTCATCTAGTTGTGCAACGAAACAAGTCAGAAAAATGATCCAGCTGAAAAATAACACTCTTCACCCTTTTTTTCCTTTTTTCTTTCTTTTTTTTCCCGGGTTATTTGTAAATGGATCCCTTTTCTGAAATGCTTCCCCAAGGAGATGGTGTCACATTGCATGGGGGAGTGTGAGAATGGGAATGGGAACTGTGGGGAGCAGCGTGCAGAAGAGGCATTTGCTGCTGAGATAAGGACATGCCCACCAGCGAGGTCACTTTTGTGCGACATCACTCCTACTCTCTTCTGGGGAGCTGCAGAGCACTCCTGGAGCAAGGTATGTGGTGGCTGTAGTAGCCAGAAGGTACTGAAGAAGACAGGCTACTCTGTAGTCACAGGCTTCACAGACCTTACAGAGACCTCAAGAAAGCAAACATGATGTTTCATGACACTAAAATCCCCTAACATGGGGATGTGGGGTGTGTATCACTCTTGTATTTCCCTAAAATCCCTGATCTGGAGAAAGGGATAAGGGCTGGATACTTTCTCAGTATCAAAGAAAGCTGCTCTTCGAAGGGAAGAGAAGAGGACTCTTGTCCTCTGTTTGGTCTGCTAACAGCCAGGCCATGTGGTGGTGTACTGCAGCTTCAAGTGCCAGTCTTCAGCTTCCATCTTGATACATGCAGTTGCTGACAGCTTTGAAAAGGTGATCCCTTCTGGGTCAGAAAGTGGGTTCAGATGACAGGCAGGGCAGCAGGGAGAAATGTACAAGTGCTTTTTAGTGAGATCATTCTACTTTTTCAATTAGCCTCTCATTTTAAGTCCTTTAATAAATGTCCTTCTTCACTAGGATGCAATGCAGATTGCATGGGGCACCTCACTCTTTGCTTGGTGGTTGCGCGTTCTGTAAATGAGACTATCGATTTCTTTCTTACACCATTCGAAAATGCAGCCGTGTTTGATTGCATATTTGTGTGACCCCCTCAGTTGGTAATGGCCCCATTTGTAAATGATGGGGGAATAAGATCCAGTCACATGTTTATTCTTCCTCCCTGGAGAAGCAGATCTATTGCCTGCAATGAAAGGCAGTTAGCAACTCTCCAGCAATTCTAATTCTAACCTATATTGGACCCCTCTCCTGGAGAAAGTGAGCTGTTGTAATTAAAGGTAGTTAGCAGTTCCCTAGCAAGTATAAATACTTGCAGCCACTAATTACAGTCTGTTCTCTTGTTCCCCTGCTAGAGGACTGGGCTGCTCAACTTAGCGGGGAATATCTGCCCTTGATTCTTGCTGACCATTTTTTTGTGACCCCATTCACACTCGTTCATGAACCCCTAGGGAATCCCTCCATACGGAGGGCCATGACTCGTAGTTTGAGAAACTTCCAGCTATAGAAACAACTTCCCGTGATTTATTATGGATCTAATACGCTGCTGTTATCTACATAACAATGTAAGCAAAAGCGTGTGGCTTAGTATCATATGCTGCCTGCATGGCTATATTTTTAATGGCTTGATTTTGATTGTGCTATTTAAATTGCATTTTATTTTACATCATTAACAACTTTACTGAGACCAACTCATCATCCATCAAGAAAGATGATAACATGTTGCTTAGTCTTTATTATTCCTGGAAGAAAGTGACTATGCTGGTTATAGAAATTAGGGATAATTTCTATATTTTATTCTATATTCTGTATAAATTAGGGATAATTAGAAATAATTCTGAAGTTTGACAGAATTTAAAGATCTCCAAGACTTACTGTTAAAAAGTGCTTTATGGGAAGCTTAATATTCTCATTGATAAGTGATTGTGTATGATAAGTGATTGTGTGTGTTCACCAGCAGTGAGTATAATCCTGCATTTTCAGCTCTTATGGTGCTGAGGGACATGGTTTAGTGGTGAACTGGCATTGCTGGGTTAATGGTTGGACTTGAGGAACTTAAAGGCCTCTTTCAACCAAAATGGTTCTGTGATTCTGTGAATCAGTGGGCTTACTCATGGAGGAAGGTTCTCCTCAATATGAACACTGATATTGGAGGCCAACCACCACATAATAACTTTAATGCTGAGTAGGAAGCAGAGAACGGAAAAAAAAAAATCACTTAGGTGACTAAGGTACCTGAGCTAGAGAAACCAGCCACAGTAAATGAGATGAATTAGTCCATTTCACTACATCAAGAGTTGTAAATTTCAGGATACCGGCTGCTTAAACTTCTTTGACTCTCACCTGAGATTCTTTTAGGGCAGAGTTTCATTGATCTGCCTATAGTTCATTAATCATTCATGGAAGATTGTAGCTGTACCCCAAGACTACTGGGACAAAACAAGTTTTCAGCCAGTAGAAATCATGTTCAGGTTCTCAATCTCCAGAGATTGCATCTCCTTTCTCCATCCTTTATTGCAATGAGCCAGAGCTTGGGAATATAATCAGCAGATATTCAGGTTTCAGTGTGTGTTAAATGAGCTACCAAAATTACTTGAAGTGTCACAAGCTGCAATCTGTTGCTGAAGGGAAATCAAAGAGGAAATTAAATACTTTCATTGTAATTGGGACTGAGCAGCGAGCTAGTTCATTGTAATTGGGACCGAGCAGTGAGCAGAACGGGTTGAATACAGCTATTGAGCTGAAGATACAGGAGTATTAAGGGTGGAGAATAGTCCCCAGAAATTTCTCTTCCCCCTCCTCCCCGCCCCCCCCCC
>NW_010393598.1:66229-69143 GCF_000710305.1 Buceros rhinoceros silvestris | reverse complement strand
CCTCCCCCCCGCCCCCCCCCCCGCCTTTTTTTAATATCTGTTTAGAACAGAATTGCTTCATAAACTGCTGGGCTTGCAGGCATTTTTGGTTAAGAAGCAAATAAGAACTATTGAAGAATGTTCTGCTGGGCTTGGAAGAGTGACTTGGAGACACTGCAGGCTGACTGTGGATGCATTTTCCTATACCTCACCCACGGTATGCTTTGGCAAAAAAAGCCAATAAATTCACCGCTGGCAGATTCAGACATTTTGCTTTCCATTTTTCCTGTCCTGTGGATAAATTGTTGCTAGTGCTAGAGAGCTAAATTGCTGCAATTGTATGGAGTTACACCAGTTATACCAGAGCCTTCACTGAGATGGAGCAGGTGTATGCAAGGTGAGAATTTGAACCATTTCTTTGGTGACAGTGCAACAATACATTCTACCCAAGTAGAATGAGTAAATTATATTGCTTCCAGAGCATCTTGTTTTCCTCAGGTTTTATCCTGGAACCATGCAGTGAACCATTAATGCTCTAAGTCACCATGTCCCACATTAGCAACCACCCAGACAGCTGGATGTTACCCTGTATTGGACTGCAGCTAGTGAGCTGTAGATGCACTTTTTCCAAGCCAGGGTTGAGGAGAGTTGCCATTACTACATATTGCCATTTGCGGACCAAACCAGAACAAGTACTTTTCTATCTGCCTCCTTTCATGTTTCACTCTTCATATGTCTTCCATGTTGATTCTGCTTTAATTTCCTAAGGTTTTGTTTGATTTCAGCTTAAATGCAGTTTATTGCTAAACTAGTGAAGCCAGGAAGAAAATTTTGCAATGGGCACAGCTTGACTGCATGCCATAACTTTGGCTACAGGAGTCCCCAGAGTTTTACTTCTGCTTCAGATCTGGGAGCTGTTGTGGACCTAGAGCAAAACTTCTGGATAATCCTCTTATGATGAACCCACCTAAGTCAAACCACACAGATGGTTTTTCACCTTCTGTGTTAAGAAGTGAGTTTAGTCCAACTCTGTTTACAGGCACCTTCTTGCACTGGAAGTTATACCTCTGCCTGTGAGACAGAGCTGTCTTCCAGCCTCACAGCTCCTTTCCAAGCACAAGTGGTTACAGACTGTGATCAAGCCAGCCACCATCCCTGCTTCGGACAAGGTCAGTTCATTGTGTGGGTATCTTTCACTGCAAGGCATATTTTCTGAACGTGTTAGGCATCCTTCTCCATCATCTTGAAATCCTCTTCAGTTTTCAGTGTTCTCCCTGAAGAGCACAGAGCTGCCGAGAGTTGCAAGGGTGTTCTCATCAGGGCTCAAAACGAAGGTAATGAAACCCTCTCACACCTGCAGACTTGCCCTGTTTAAATGCCTGTGAGTGTCTTGTGGGCACAAGAAGCTGTCTGAGGAGGTCAGGTCAGGCGATTTATCATGATTCAAAATGTGCCTTCTCTCACTGCATTATTCTGTACTCCTCACTTTTCCTAGGGGCTTTGTTTGAGGATTGCTTTCCAGTGTAGATTTCTGAGAGATTTAAAATCCCTTGTAAACTGCAGCTTGAGTGTTTCTCTGTAAATTTGCAGCATAAATGTGTGAATGTGATTTTCACTGTCCAGTTGATATTTATTTAAGATTTACAGGCCATGAAACTTAAAAGGATCTCCCTTTCTTCCCCTTTTGGAGTTGGTTATCATCAGAGCCACAACTTCCAAGAACCTATAAAACCCTTTCTGGATTTCATGATTTCCCCAGACCTTTCAACACCTCGGTATTAATTTTTCACCCTGGAGTTTTATTATTGTATTTCTGGCCTACATTATTTCTTTCCCCTCTGCTTTGCCCATTAATTCTTATTAATCTTAAGGGTCAGTACAGTCCAGTGACTTGAACATGGCACCTGGGAGTGAAAGATCCAACCGCTAAGCCTGGCTTTGCAGCTGACTTGCCATGCGGCTTCAAACAAGCCACATCTCAGTCTCCCTGTCAGTTCTACAGAGATAATAATTCTTGCTTAGCTCTACCTAAATACCTCTCAGGGGCATTGTTTTAAGTAGTTAATACTTGTTAAGCAATTTGGCTCTCTAAATTACTGTATAATCAACATGGGTATTAACCATACAGAGAATTTTATATATCTGTAAATGTTGAGTCTTCTGTCCTGCATCTGTTCAGATTTCTCTTGCAGTCTGGCCCCAACAACCATGCAGGGTTTCAATACAGATGAGTTAACTTTAATCTTTTCAGTGAGGATGAGCAGAAGGGAAGTCCTTAGTTCTTTACAGCAATAAAATGACACTGGAGGAAGGTCTCAGTCATTGTAAGCGAAGCAGTGGTCACCTTGGAAAACCTCCTCTGTTTCCACAGAAGTAGACTACTTATCCAGGAAAAGGTAACTTGGTTGAAGTGCTGCTTACACTTAGGATATTGCAGGCAAAAAAAAAGTCAGAGTTGTGCCACAGGCTTTACAAGATTTACTGGGAAGTCTGAAAGCTCAGAAATTAAAGTAGAATTTTTCTAAAAGCCTATATGTGTGAAAATAGGGGAAATACAAGTCTGAAATCCCCGAATAGTGGTAACTGCGCCCAGGGAAGTGCTTTGTCAATCGACTATGATGCATTTGCTACTACTCAAGTATCTGCTTGGATTGTGCTAGGAAATAAAAAAGAAGATGGGGGATAACATTCTGAGTTGATTGAAATCAGTAGCTAAACTCCTGCTGACTTCAGAGGAGACAGATTTCATCCTAGGTACAGAAGAAATTGTAGCAATGGTTCCCCAGTCCCTTTTTCTTAAAATCTAGTTTTGATGGATTGGCTGCTGGCTCTTTTTCCTGAATTCTCATTGCGTTCTAATATAGCTGCTACTCCCTTTATAATGCCACTTTCCCCCCTATTTTTTTTTTCATCAAATTATTTTTTATTCCCTTAA
>NW_010393598.1:64541-66134 GCF_000710305.1 Buceros rhinoceros silvestris | reverse complement strand
TCCCTTTTCATGTTCCTTTTGTTTTCTGACATGCTTTCAGCTGTTTCTTTCTCTGCTTCTGCTGTCATCCATCTCTGTGCGCCGTATCTCCTTCGCACAGCTACTCACGCTAACACTGCTCCAGCCTTAACTGAGCAGCCAAGAGGAGCAAAGTGAGCTTAGCTTCTGCCTTGCAAAGACCAACAGGCAGCTCCTAGCGAAGCTGGGAGTCTCTGTTTCTGTGTGCATGCATGATTTCGTTCACATATGTGTGTGAGAGATACAAGCAGGGCATGTTCTCCTCTTACAGTTTTTAATAGCTGCAATATTACAAACAACACTAATTTGTGCTCTAAATTATTTGTGACTGCTGGTTATTTAACGGTTCTGTTACAGGCATGCTGGAATGAATTTGCCTGAAGGCAAACAGATGCTTTGTGGCCATGCTTGAGTGAGGTGAAGGCTCAGGCATGGTGGCTGGCTTCAGCAAGGGCTCTCTACAGTAGAAGGAACGGCGCGTGGGCTGAAAGGATCATGAGAGACAGGGACAAGGGAAAGCCAGCCTGGAAATGTGTGGTCTAATCCTTATTTACATCCCAAATGTAAACACTGCTGAGTTGATTGCACTGGGATGCGTTCCCATGCCAGGCAAAACAGATGGTCATACAGTAATACCAGTTCACAAAAAACCTAACCCGAGATTTCAAGAAGATGTAGTTAAGGAGGAGACAAACTGTTAGACCCGGAAAAAGGTGACACCAGTGGAAAAGGGCAAGCTTTGGAGATTTACTAGAGCTGAAACTTAGCTTAGTCATGGCATTCACCGGAAGGTGCCCTTATATTTCAAGTTTATTTTCCAGTCCATTTTTAGAGGTTTGCTACTGAGGATCATGGAGACCAGAGTGCTGTGTTTGAATTTTCCCAAATTTTGTGTGCTTCCAAGAGCCGAGCTCATCT
The DNA here is from genome assembly GCF_000710305.1 of Buceros rhinoceros silvestris. Taxonomy (NCBI): domain Eukaryota; kingdom Metazoa; phylum Chordata; class Aves; order Bucerotiformes; family Bucerotidae; genus Buceros; species Buceros rhinoceros. Next base: position 65,198 of record NW_010393598.1, on the reverse strand, counting down.
CTAACCTTTTTCACTGTCATTCATGGTGGTGGCATTCAAATTTAAACTTGATCCTGCCTGCCAGTGCATGCCAGACATTAAATCTGATTTTGTAAGATAGGCAGTGGTGTGAGCCAAGTTTGGCAGGACAAGACCGAGCTCTTATTTTGTTTCATCTGACAGTTTCAGTGAGGCAGTCTTGGACTTCTTGTCACGCCTTGTGGAAGTGCAAATTTAGATGTCACAGAGATTTTAAAATTTGAGCTGGCAAACCACAAAAAAGCTTGGCTCAGCTGGCTTAAATCTTACTCTGGATTTCAGTGAAGTTGGATACCAAAAGGATTGCTTGTCTAATACACAGGAAATAATGGACTTACCCTAGTTAAGTAAGGCTGCTACAACAGCTATTCCTTCAGTCTAAAAACACACTCACGTTACAGTGACAGAGGGCTGAGCAGAGCATTTGGATGAAGTAAAAAACCACTTGAGGTTCCAGCCATTCCTTAACCCAAAACTTAATTTTTCCACTTTTGCTTATTTCTGCATTGTGCAGTTTCGGTTGCAGTCAGACTCACACGTGGCCAGGCTTAATGAAATAAGTTTCCTGTGCTCAGTGGAGTGAGAAACTTCTCATCAGAAATATCCCCCCCCCCCCCCCCTCACCCGCATCCCCCCCAC